>NW_022699685.1:531969-544853 GCF_011630105.1 Anneissia japonica | reverse complement strand
TACCCTAGCTGCACTGATGAGGCCTGGAAGGCTGAAACGGATCCGTCTGCAGATATTGGGATTCCTTCCAGTGGATGCTTAGTTTATTTTGTCATTCTGATCGGATTTTCTCTACTGTTCCGTTTTAACTTTAAATAGTTTTGCATTATGTGGCTGTTTGCTGTTTTATGGGTTTTTACCATTTGCCTTTTAAAATTTATATATATATAATACATATATATATATTATATATATGTATATTATATATATATATATAAATTATATATATACAATAAAAGTACAACAATTACATTAAACAAACAAAATATGGGTACCTTCATATTTATATAGGTCTATGTGGCGCTAGCTTTGACTTCAGTGCCATGGGCTTATCATAGATAGCAAGACATCGAATAAAAAAATACCAGTTTATTTCTTTGACAGAGAATTACTTGCTTAAGCTGGTATTATAAAGGAGCTAACAAAAAGTCCTATTTTAGGCCGACGTGATATGAACATTTTGCCGAATTGATAATTATTTGCTAAATAGTTCCGTCTCAGCGTAGACCTACACAGAATGGCTAAATTTCGCTTTGCCGTCGAAATTGTGGTTTTAATCTCATCACAGCATTGTCCTTATTGACTACGCTTGCAGTACTTTTCACTGAGTACGTAGTACAATTGGAACTAAATGCAACCTGTCTGTCTAATGATAGTGCATCAACATGTTATACGGTGGAAGAAGTCCAGATACGTGTATCGAACTGGACTACCATATTTCTTGTTTTTCATACCCTGCCAGCTTTCTTTGTTACGTTATACGTCTCTACATTAAGCGACCGATTTGGAAGGAAGATCACCATGGTACTACCCACAATCGGATTTCTCCTTGCAGCGATCAATTACAGTGTGGTGTATGCATATGTATTGCCAATAGAGTACCTGATAATTGGAAACCTAGCGATAGGTTTTTCAGGTAACTGTTCACTTTTACAGTCAGGGGCTTGTTCGTACATCAGTGACATCACAGCGAATGAAGAAAATGTAACATTTCGTTTGTCAGTTCTTCAAGGTGTTTCAATGTTTGGTCAAGCTATAGGGCAGCTTGGATTTTCATTATGGATCGGTCATTCAAGTTTCTTACCATCATTCCTGTTTATGACAGGGATGCTGGTTTTATGTATTCCATATATTATATGCTTTATTAAGGAAACTGTTGTCAGAAGTTCAACAACAACAACGGTAAAAGAGGTTGTTTCAGATATGATACAAGTTGTCACCAAAAACACTAATGACAGACGTTTCAGACTGATTTTCTGGTTGGTTATCCGATTTTTGACGTCGATGGAAATTAACGCATATGGGATTTCAATGATGCTGTATTTCATTGGACCACCTCTAGAATGGTCAACTACTGAGATTGGATATTTTACCTTTAGTTTTCTAATATCAGTAACTGTAGGTAAGTATTTGGCATAAGCTTTATTTCGTATTAAATTAACAAATGACTAATCTTTCCCGAAAGTTCTGGCACTCTGTGTCTGCTTACCATAAGTTAAAATTTATTTTAGATTTGCTATATTATTTTGTTTGTGCTATGCTTTAGAATGAAAAAAATAATAGCGCCACGCGTTTGTTGGAATTTAGTACATGGTCTGTATGTAGTTATTTTTGTCTAGACGATTTATTCCCATAGGCCTATGTTATATTCAGAGCTTAACCTAACGACATAAAAATCATTAACCACTCAGTTACTGACGTCAAACTTAATGTACGACAATATTTCTTGTTTGTCAATAACCGACAGTCATCTTCGTTACATTAGGATGCTCGCTGTTGAAACATCTTACTTATGATCCTAAACAATCTCAACCTTGCTCTAAGTGGCATACCAGATAAAATAATATGATGAACTTTGTAAAAACACTGTCCCGACGTTGTTAATAGTTAGAAGTCGTTAGCGTTTTGTCCTCAAATATACCGTATATTGATGGTTACCCATTTCAAATTTCGATTGAAATTTATTTTTCATATGCAGAATGAAAAAGTGATTTTAATAGCGTTTATTTTAGTGTCGTCGCTACAAAAAATGGGTCTTAATCTGCTTTCTTTTCATTAGAAATGACTAAATTCATTTAATAGATAGGCCTATTTTGTATATTAGATATATCTTTGTTTATTTGAAAATCAGTAGGAAATGTTTGCTGTTTGCTAAAATAAGGGTAAGATGATGATTATGATTATGATGATCGTCATCATCATCAACATCATCATCATCATCATCACCATCATCATCATCATCATCATCATCATCATCATCATTATTTTATAATAAAATTATAATTTATTTATAAAGTGAATTGAAACCGAACATCTGGATGTGTTGAATATGTTTAAAAACACCATATGGTTCTTTATTTATAGGGCCTAGGCCTACTTTTATTTATTAAATAAAATATAGTCAATATTTCATATTCGTTTAACCACAAGTAAACTCATTTATCTGATTTGCCAGTACACCTTTAGTATATAAAGTTGGTAGTTGGTTTCTTTGACAACACAACAATCATGCATTTTGCTCGATTTCTGCTTTAAAGTTCCAGTAGAAATCCTTGTAATTATCGTGCATCTGGCTTTCTCACTTTTCGCTATACAAGGTGTGGTATTCACAGAGTATGTAGTTTTGTTGACACTTAATTCTAAATCTGAGGATGTAGACACAGATTACACTCAGGTATTGGTGGAAGATTGGACCACAATTTTTGTTATTTGCTAGACTCTCCCGGCACATACTGTATTATACTGTTCGTGTTAACATGGAGCGACCGTGGTAAAAGAAAAATCACAATAATCCTGCCAACTGTAGGACTGCTAGTGACATCCATCAGTCTTACGGTCGTGTACCTATACGGATTACCAATCGAGTTTCTTCTTATCGGCAACCTGTCAATCGGTTTGACGGGCAACACCATTTTACACCGATCTGGTGCCGGTTCCTACGTTAGCGATACTTGTACTCGGGCAAATCTAACCCTCCGTATATCATCACTCGTTGGTACCAATTACCTTGGAATTGCTCTTGGACAGGTACTTTTTTCCAGATGAATAGAAATCTACAGCCTATCTTCTACACCGCATGACTGATGAAGGAATCCATGGATCCGGGTCAAATGCGGCAACGATTTTCGTTCAAGGATGTCGTAGTGGACATAATCAGTGTAATGATGAGCAATAGAAATAACCGTCGGAAATTAATGTGGTGGATAATATATGCTTGTGTTCTATACCGGTACTCTATAATAATAAACGGCATCTCTCATGCGTTGCAATTCTACGTTATTGGTCCGCCTCTATGTCTACCAGCACATCCGGTTTTTTTTACTTCCGGATACTGTATCAAATGCAGCAGGTGGTCCAATGGTTATGACGTTCTCATTGACAGCGAGAGGTCGCAGGTTCGAATCCCGTCAGAGGCATTTGATTACCCAAAGTATGTACTTATTATATAGGACAACATTCTTTGAAGGCCATGCTACAGGATGTACTATCATGTCCTTTATTCGAACACTGTACCTTTCTTTGATGATTTTTATATATATATAACTTAACGGCAATTTTTGATTGATATTAAAGGCCTCTATAGACAGCAGAAAATCCTGGGTTGGCCTATATGTATATTCCTCCACTGACAGCTGACAGTGGTGGATTAAAGGGGAGGCCGAACTGGCCCGCTCCTTCCCCCTTCCCTCCTAAATTTTTCAAAATTATAAAAACAAATTATAAATAATAAAATTTAGGTATGAGGGTGCCATTTCCGGCCATCTAGAGGTGCCATAATCATAAATTCTCTTACCTCAGCCCCAACCATGATGGGGCTGAGGTGGTCTCCCTCCCTGGATCTCTTCTATTTCGAATTCCTGGATCCGCCACTGACTGATGAAGGGCTAGTGTTGTTCGAAATTATTTTTGAGTTACTCTTTGTACTAACTTTATTTTAAGCGGGACAGTGTTTCCATTATCTACATTATTGTCACATTGTGGTGTCTAGCATTATACGCTACATGATGTTGAAACTGTTATTATTTTAGTGTCAATTTATATTTTTTAGGAATGCTTTTTATTACCAAACCACTGCAGAAGTATTGCAACATGAGCGACTACTCTCTCTTCTACCTCGGGTCTTTGTCAGCTATGTCGTCATCACTGATTATCGCTGCCGGAACCACGGACGCTGTCGTCTACTTGTGTGAGTGATACATAAACATAAAAATGTTTAAATAGATTTTGAGAAAAAAAAAGCTTTAAGCATACATTTGAGAGAAATATTTTCTCGTTCTAAATTTTAATTAGAACTTATTTCAAAATAGAGTAGAACCCTATAAAGGGGACACCTTCCAGACCCAAAAAAGTGTCCCCGGAATAGGGACCCCTATTAGGGGAGACTAACCGAAAAATCTGAAATTGTCCCTTAATATGGGTTTTTGCAAGTAGTCGATACAATAAGAACATAAATTCTTTATAATTTAATTTTAGTTGACCTAAGAACGATTTACAATATAGGACCTATATTAAACAATAATTTGCAGTGCAAAATATGCCTACAATATATTTATAATGAAATCAAAATAAATGTAATTAAAACAATAACAGCTGTAGTGTTCCAGTGCTATGACAGATACAGCAGAAAAATAGAGTACTTATAGGCCTAAATCAGGGTGATTGGTGGATTGAATTCTATATGAAAGTACACAGCAAAAAAAATCCTATGATTAAAGTGTTATTTTTATTCTTTATTGGTAATCAAGACAGCTGGATGGGAGGGCCTGGTCTCCAGTACAAAACAAACATATATTTTTAAAATTTAGAGTAAAATCTTATATGAAAAATCCTGATTAATCATGATTAATTTATACTATGTAACACACAGTGGACATATACCGATATCCATTTTTAAGAATCAAAAAAAAAATATATTCGTTTTATTGCTCAAAAGTTGTAAAAATATATATTTGAATGAAATATTGTTGTATTTGTAGTGATACAATAAAAAACAATATTGAAACAATAAAAAGGTGTCCCCTTAATAGGGGTTGAAAATGTATTGATTTGACCATTTGGCACACTCAGAAAGTGTCCTCGTCCCTAATCAGGCGACGTGTCCCTAAAGCCTGGCTTCCATAAAATCGCTACACAGTCGCTATACAGCGTTTTTATTGCGATCATTGAGCTTGGTTTCCAACAATCGCTACACGCTATCGCAGACAACTTTCGGTGATGTTCGGTTTCCATAGAATCGCTCAACCTGTCGGCGGCAGTTGTCGAGAAGGTTGAACTTGATTTAACTTCGCCGATTGCGTTGCAGACAAATCAGGCCGGGTGCATTGCTAGCTCCCCTGACGCAATCGGGAAGCACCCCGATTCGCCTGCAACGCAATTGGCAAAGTTGAACTCGGTTCAACCTTCCCGACAACTGTCGCCGATAGGGTGAGCGATTCTATGGAAACCGAGCTTTATTCAACTGACCAATCAGTGTCGCCAAAAGAGTCGGCGATAGCGTGCAGCGCTATTTAATCGAAACCAGGTTTGATTGGTTATCAAATCGGGGCGCCTTCCCGAATGCGTCAGGGACTGATACGCAGTACGACGATTGAACTGAAAACACTGTAGCGACAGTGTAGAAATTTTAAGAAGCACGCTTTAATAGGGATTGGCTGCAGTGTTAAAAGATATATTTCCTCTCCTTTCACTGAAAAGCGTCACCTTAATAGGGGCGTCCCAGAGGGGTTCTATAGATACGTATACAGAGAAAGCCATTCAAATAATGAATTTAATGCTTAACTTAGGTTATATAGGGTACTCTAGATCAACACAGACGATAATGCCTTTACATAGATCATAGACTGTGTAATTATCAGTTCAATGAAAAATATATATAATAAATAAAATATACTGTTTGAAGACACTATTGAAAAAATAGTGACAAAAAAAACCCATTAATGCCTGAAAACTACATGAAGGCAATGTTCAAGGCATGGAAGCAATGTATTCGTTCAAAATATAGCCTTAGGCCTATACTGGTCACTATCACACTGTGAGATTTAACAATGCAAAAAAAATGAGAAAAAAAAAACATTTTCCCAGCACTGGGCCTACTAATGAATGTAATTTTGCTTCTTTACATAGCCGTGCCAATGGCACTTTTAGCTGTCCTACCGAAAGCCATCGTAGAGGCTCAACTGTCAAAATTGGTAGAGAAGAACGAGAGAGGTTAGTTAAACTGATTTCTTATGGCCTAAGCATGTGTGATTGAAATATATTTATATATTTTATTCAAATACGACGAAATAAGATAATAATATTATCTTATTTTTCATCACAAAGGCGCTATATTCGCTCAGGCTGGTGTTTTGGACAACCTCGGATTCCTACTAGGACCCATTTGGATCGGCGTCACCTACTCAGCTACCGTAGAAACGAACCCAAGTCTTATTTTCTACATAATGTTCGCAGGAGCTCTAATTAATATGCTTCTTGTAATGTAAGTATATTGACCACCTCACAAATAATTCAATGTAGCTCAGTAAAATCAATCTTTATTTAAAAAAAACACACAATAAAAGAATGTTACAAAAACTAAAGATTTTGAGTTGACGTAATTATTAATGTATCATGTTTGATGAGAACATCCTGATCGAGTCATTATTAATTGGCTTATTGTGTAACAAAATGTAGATTGCATCTGATAGAATGTAATACGCATGACCATGACGTCACCTTTGGGTCATCATTTAAGGTAGTGTCTAAATGTTGCTATAATAAAAGTATTGCTAATTAAAAAATATTCAGTACTCTATTGACATGCCGATGTGCTATGTTCCCCTCATATTGATGCCACACTGTGCTAGCTGTATGCATTTGGTTTCCAGTGAATTTGCCTGAGACCCTTACGATCCCAAGCTATTAATCGGTCACTTCAACAGTTCAATTTTCTTCTTTTTTTAAACAGATTTATTCAATTGAAGTTTGGATCTATTGAAGAGACGATGGACAGTTCATTCAAATCCGAGGAGGAGTATATTGCGAGCGAAGAAACTCATCTTTTACCAACTTCATCTAAAGTCCTACTTAAAGATTCAATCGCTGGTGATCACACGACCACCACATATACCACCAATCGTACGATAACTTACCACCAGTCTTAAGAACAATTGCAGTACGCAGCTGCTAGAGACAGAGCCGACGATTGGTCGTATCTTTGCCAAATTGCCACCATTTCTACAATCCAGAAATTGTAAATGTGTTTCAAACCCCTAAGCGAGATTATCTAAACTAGTACAATTAAAGAAGTTCTACTAGTTATCAATGATAAGTGCCTCGGAACCACAGAAATTATTTGACGGAAATCTTCGATTTCAAACACGGTTAAGAAATAGATGAACAACGAACAACTTAGTAAACTGCTATTAACAAATTTGTCACCTGTGGCTTATTTACGTAATTTACGATGGTCACTTTGACCATACCTCCATGCTTTGACCAATCACCAGCATTGTAGCCAAGGCTTTTGCACAAGACAGGACAATCCAAGAGTGGACCCTCAAGTGTACCATTTTAAACCATTTTCAATAGCATATATAGGAAGATAGAATTATTATAGTGTCTATTACAAGAATAGACTGGTTTGCCTTTTGCGTCACTCCTCTGGTAATCAGTGGTGATGGTGGTACTACGACGAAAGGACCCTCCCCAACCTTGTCGGGAAAGGTCAGCAAAATTTTTCAGGCAGAAAAACCGTTCTTATTATACTGGTCGTATTTAGGGAAGGTATCACTTTTTTTTTATTCACTTTTTTTCTTAACATTCTAATATTATACTAGGCCTAGCATACGTTAAATAAACTATAAAGTTTAATAGACATACGATATTGTCATCAGTTCAATTCATTCAATAGTATTAGCTATTGAGCAACCAGTAGAATATAATCCCTAAGAAAAATTGCAATAATTATATACAGATTACATAAATAATATTTACATAGGCCTAAATACATCATACATATCGATAACTATATAGGCCTATATATATATATATATATATATATATATATATACATACATACACACACACCCACACACACGCACATATACACACATACATCCATACATACATTTACGTAAATACAGTATTCAGATAAAAGTGCAAAATAATACTAATGTTTATGCAAGAAAATAAAAATTTTAATAGACATACGATATTGACATCAGTTCAATTAATTCAATAGTATTAGCTATTGAGCAACCAGTAGAATATAATCCCTAAGAAAAATTGCAATAATTATATACAGATTACATAAATAATATTTACATAGGCCTAAATACATCATACATATCGATAACTATATAGGCCTATATCTGTCTCTTATACGAAAAGTCTATCTGTCTCTTATACACATCTAGATGTGTATAAGAGACAGTATACATACATACATACACACATACATACACCCACACCCACACACACGCACATATACACACATACATCCATACATACATTTACGTAAATACAGTATTCAGATAAAAGTGCAAAATAATACTAATGTTAATGCAAGAAAATAAAAATTAAAATGGTTTAATATTTTTGGGATTTTTATATCAATAAATTTGATTAAAGGGTCAAGATGGAAAAGAATAAGTGAGTGAGAGAGAATAACCTAGGATCCATCATTGAAGGAATCCGGGACGTTTTCTGTCTATATGTACATCCAAGAAAGTTTAATGTGGACCAATCATCATAATGACACTTGGATAATGTTGCCAAGGCCCCTGGAACCGACAGCGTAAACGTAACGTAAACACGTGTTTGTAGGGTAGAACACGTGCTTGTAGTTTTGTCAGTGGGACAAACGCGCATTCTTGGCCCCTTTTCTGGTTAGTCAGTTAAGTTTGACCTCCATGGTTTGATCAACCACCTTTCACAGAAGCCATTGCATTTTGACATGTAGGGGTTGCCAGAAGGTGTCTGAACCCAAGTGTTTAAGTTTGTTGTGTAGAAGGGTTTAGCGTGAGCAAAGAGTGCTTCATTCGATATGCTTGCTGGATGTGGGTGCCGAGCCCATGACTGGGATCTGTGGGGTTTTTGGACACCCTGATTTTTTCCACAGGCTAGGGTTATTTTTAATTTAGAATTTAAAAGCTACATAGCTTGCAGCTGATTGCGTTCGTATTGTTAAGATGTATGCCTATGGTAACGTCACAATGCATACCGATATTTGTTTGTATGATATTAATTTACTTCTGCATTACATTTTCTTTTTTCGATATTATTTTAATTGTTTCCTTTATGGTCATAGTGTCAGCATTGAAAATAAACCCGCTTCTTGGTTTTTCTTTTTCATTTTATGTGATCTTGTACATGTAGGCCTATGCATGAAAAATAAAATTTATTCATTTTGAGCATTTAGTGTTGAGCAAGTCTATTTATAGTTTAGATCTCAATAGTAATTTTTTCAATCTATTTGAATCATACTGTAAACCTCCAGATTATTTAGTGCTACTAGAGCCATCGAGGGCAATTATTCACTATCACAAACATATCTCAATCACATAAAACACAATCAAAATTACATTTTAAATTTAAAAAAACCGCAATATTCTTAAGCAAGATAAATTATGTAAACTTAAAATTAAGAGCTGTTTTATATCTGTAAGGTTTATATTAGCGGATCAAGAGCCAGGTCGTTACCGACGATACTAGGAACACATGGAAAGACGGGCGGTTCCAGCAGGAAGAGGAAAAGAGTAAGAATGGCGAGAATGGCACAATGAAGTAGAGAATGAGCGACGTTGGGGGAGAGAAGCTTATAAAGGGTGATTTTGGTTGTACAATTAAGAGAAAAAGAAGGTTGAAGAATTTCTGCCTGCAGGAAATTTAAATGGAATTATATTGAATCTGGAAAAGATGGTAATGTAGTGAGTGGAAGAAGCAAATGGATCGATAATTTTTTTTTTTATTTTTTTTTTTGCAAATAAGGGTTTCAATACGTTTTAAATAATAAAGATCATTATGTAAGAGGCCGAAGAAAAGGGAATTATCGTGACGGTGGGTATGTTGATAAATTTGGAAAGTACGGATGTTATCTAGCGATTGCATTGCGATTTTAAGACGAAGTTTGCTGCATCAAACGAATCGGAGTTGGTCGAAAAGTCTATAGGCCTACGAGTGTAGGTTGGATATGTAATAAATTGAAGGGAGGGAGAGACACTTAACGTTAACGGAGTGTTTTGAGTATTTTAAAAATTGGAAGTTTTAAGGGACGATTTATTTCCAAGTTGAACATGTTTATGCCATGGTATTATACCAATATTAAAAATACATTTTTTTTGTCAATGCATACGTTTAAACAATTAATGTACACAGAAGTACCATGGTGTCATTGGGTCTTTTATTCAATATCATATCCATATCCATATACAATCAATCAATCAATCTTTATTTGTCATCATTAATAAAAAGCACAAATATTAAGATGGAGGAAGTACGACAAAGGCAAGGCCTGACAAATAGACCTTTCTGGAGTGTCAATCATACTTAACAACTGACCAATCAGAACAGCGTTAGGAATACGCGCGCGTCTTACAAACACACGTGTTGTCCCACAAACGCACGTGTTCGTGTATGTTTTAACACTGCCGTCTTGTGAGACCTTAGCAACAAAATCCAAGGGGCGGAGCTTAGTGGAAAGGTCCATTGTTTGTACTACCTTAACAAAAGACATAACCATTTTGGATATCCATAAATCAAATGATTAATGGATGGCATAAATCAGTTTTGGATATCTATAAGTCTGATATCCATAAATATTGAATAAAAACCTATTGATACCTTAAGGTGTTAATGGAATTTTTATTGAACAATTTTTGATATAGGATTTTTGGATATCCAAAAAATGATTTATGGATATCCATAAATGTTGAATAAAAACCCATTAACTCCTTGTTTAGCGAGTAAAGGGGTTTAAACGTTGTAGTGTATGGTGAACTCAATGAAGTATGTATGAATATAAACTTTCACGTGTATATGAACAACACAACTATACAGCAATCTACCATTTTCTAGAAGCGTTTATTTTCGACTATAGGTGGCGCTATACATAGAAATGTACAGTTATAAATAGTTTATTTGTGCGGTGTGGGTACTGTATTAAAACTGAAGATAACGATAATATATTACAAACGTATTTATTGATATCCATAAATACTGTAGCTTGAATACAGAGAACTGCAATGATGTCGATTCGCATAGGTTGGCAGACGCAATTTAGACCTGTAGCTTATATTGCTAGGCTGAGTTGCAATTTCTATCGGTATTTTAGGTTTTAATTCAAAAACCATAATCAAACAATTTATACAGTAGGCGTTGAATTAAAAGTGAAAGACACGAATAAAAATAATCAAATTAACTCCGTTGAGCTGAGTGTGTATGGATATCCATTAATATTTATGTATAGGCCTATCTAAAAACCCGATAGGCCTGTCCAAAAATGTTGAATAAAAACCCCCTTGACACCTAACTTAAGGTGTTCATGGGATTTTTATTCAACATTTTTCAATATCCATAAATGATTTACGGATATCCATAAATGATTTATCAGTTCTAAAACATAAAAAAAAAAATCCTCCAGATCCTGGCTTTAAAGTAGGAATTTTATTTTAACGCTTTTAATATTCATGTTTGTTATACTTTTCTTTTATGATAACATGAATAAAGATTGACTTTATTTGATATAGTAATTGTTGAGTCATTACTCCAATCAACTTGACATTATAACGACTGTCATTTATTACCAATTTGCAAATCAGCATCCAAGAAAGTCCACGGAAGCCATATAAATAATTGACTTGAACTTGAACTTGAATTTTATTATGATGGCTCACTCATGGAAATATTACATAAACTTACTTAACACGTTTTGATTATTTATATATAGCGCAAATTATGCTAAAACGCATTTAATGCTGGTAGTAAACAAAGTCAGTAGGATAACGGCTAAAGTTAGTGTAGTGTATCACTTTGGTATGGTCTAATAATCACATTTGCATACAAGTGTTGTTTATTACTTATAGAGTGGGTAAAGCAGTTATTGCCTCTTACTTGCTCACATGGTATCACAATGCATGGCAGTACAATGTACAGTTTGTTCGAATTGTGGCTTGGCTTAAATGCTTACCGGTATTAAATTAGTGAACATTGATTATCATACTTACGTGTTGTTCTATTTGAGTCTGGAGTATTTGACAGTTAGGTTGGATAATTATTTGCTTCAGTAGTTCCAAAGTGGAAATGCTGTCAAAACAGGATCGGTGTTATGTGATTTATTGTTGAGTATTGACCTTTAGGCATAGTGTGTCCTCTCTCTTGGGCCCTGTGGTCAGCTAGTAATAATAATAATAATATTTATTGACATTACACTTTTACATCAGTGGCAGCACACAAGAAAGTGACGCAGTCAAACTTGATGAACAAAGAGTAAAACAACAACTTAAAGCTAAACAAATGAAAGAACTTAACGAAAGCAAATACAACCTAGATCTTAAATGAATTTTTCTCATTCTGGACAGCGCCACCAACGAGAAAGCTAATTTACAGATAGATGATATATATATATATAATATATATATATAATAGAGAAATTAATAAAATCAAATGAAACGGTTGACGTATTGGAGGAACATAAGTATTTTATTGCACACGAATATTTCGTCCTGTCATCAGGACTTTCTCAACGTGAATGAACAAAAACATTACAAAGTAGATAAATCATGAGCTATGGAATAACAGTAAATAACAATGAAATAACAATAAGACAATGCTGGGCGTAATTAGTTATTCGTGAAAGTATAGCCACT
>NW_022699685.1:509878-528825 GCF_011630105.1 Anneissia japonica | reverse complement strand
AAACTCAGAGTAACAACCAAGCCACAAGAAAACATTGCGGAATACATTATACTATACAACGCTCTACAGCTTATGTATTGAGCACTATATCTGCTAATACTGATACACCGTAATTTAATTTATATATACATACATATATATATACATACATACACATACAGTACACATATACATATAAATACACATATACACGCACACATACACACACATACATATATGTTATACATATATACAAAGCGTTATAAAAGTATAAACATAAAAAGAAATATATGTATTACTAAAGCAACAATGCATTTAACCTATTTTTAAATTTGATCTTCTATCCCAAGCTTTTTTAGCAAATGTTTTACAATATCTGTCAAATGCAGATTGAACATCATCATTAAAGAGATTATTCCTCACCCCCCCCCCACCCCCAAGAACAAAATGAATGTTATCACCAATATCAGATTCTGAGAAGTATTCCAAGTTGCAGTCTCGTTGCAAAGTTCAAGGTCTTGTTTTAAAATAGCTAAATCTGCCTCTCTGATTATATATCAAATGGTTTACAGTTAAATAAAAAATGACGAATATCTTCGGTTTCGTCACTTTGGTACAAGGTACACTGACCAGTTATTTCTTTAGACCATAGAGAAAATAGAACACATTTCTCTATGTTTAGACCATTTGCAGGTCTTGCCATCAAGGGGTAATGTGTTGGACCTTAATTTAAATTTTAGATTTACCACCATAAAATTAGTTTTATCAAGAAGATATTTTTCGAAGCTTGGTGCAGATTTCAATTTTGAATAATTTTTAAGAGAAGGCTTTTGGTTAATTTGATTTTCCCACTCAACATTGTATGAGTCTGCACCAAGTATATTTACAGTTCTAACAGGAAAAGAATTAAAAGTGAAATTATCTAAATCAAAAACATGTTCAAACATATTTAAATTTGTACATTTATCAAGTATAATCTTGCACGAATCAAGAAATTTGTAATTTAACTCATTAAAATTGGATTTCAGTTGAAGCATGCAATGAAGTAGGGTATTTGGCCACCGATTTTCATTCATATTTATTACGCGATGGAGAAAGTTCATTGCATGCATTTTTGACAATGGGGCCCAGCCCATTTTAATTTCATGGAAGGTATTAGCCCTAATATTATAAAATTGTGGGCATTCTAATAGAAAGTGCTCTATATTTCCAAAGAGTTACAGTTAAATGATTTGCAAAAACCTGTGCACCCATCATACCATGTACTTTTCCTACCTTCTAAAACTAAACAATTAGACCTTGCTTTAAACTTAAGGCTGATTCCTTTGAAGTCAGTTTTATCATATAGTTTTATCATGTAATTATGGAACATTTGTAATGTTCCATATATTATCTTTTGTCATATTTTTTGGACTTTGATTACATCCCATGTCAGGCCCAATTTTTAACTCTAACAATAAGGTGTTATGATCACTTCCGGTACCAAGGTTTCTATCTTTATCATTTGCTGACATAATTTATAATATTCTTAGAGCATGCATGTAATCAATTGTGTTTTTCTGTAAACCTCTGCACCAAGTAACCGTCCCCTCACAAAATATAGTGCAATTTAAGATTGTCATATTTGAATCATCTCTGAAGTTTAGAAGGCCTCTACCATTGTAGTTAGTATCAAGGTCACCATTACTTATTTCTTGACCAATGTGACCATTAAAATCACCAATTATTATAATGGAAGGGTAAATTTCATTGTTTAAATTTTCTATTTGAATAACTTCAGATAAAAGCTGATTAAACAGTTCAGTATTACTAAACTTCAAACACAATCAAGAAAAAAGAAAGTGTACAAGGTCATCAAGATTTAAAGCCTAGAGGCTATTATAAATCTTCACGGTTGAGTACCCCAACATTGGGGAGCCTGAAACTGTTTTCTTTCTATTTTCTAACCATTTCCAATCGGAAAGCTAAAGCCATGGATTGCTTACAGTCTCCCTACGCTGTTGTAGATATTCCCCTTTTTACTGTTTACCTAGCCTTTTCCGTGCTTTCTGTACAAGGAGTTTTATTCACAGAATTTATATTGTATTCTGAATTTAACATTTCGTCTATTGTTAACGACACAAAAATGATAAACGAGATACAGATACTAACGGCGGACTGGACAACTATATTTCTTGTTTGTCAAGCACTACCGGCCATCTTCGCAACATTGTACGCCTCAACACGGAGTGATCGTGTTGGAAGAAAAATAACAATGGTATTATCAACTTCCGGATATCTAGTGACGGCCGTCAATTATCTATTCGTTTACCTATACACATTACCAATAGAGTATCTGCTGATTGGAAACCTAGCAATAGGTTTTACTGGAACTACATTCCTATTTAGGTCCGGAGCATCTTCGTATGTTAGTGATTTGCTATCAAATGATCACCTAACATTTAGAATGTCTGTTCTTCTCGGTGTCACTCTCCTCAGTGTGGGATGTGGACAGCTAGTTTTCTCTACTTGGATCGACGCTACAGGTTTTTTGCAACCCTTTATTTTCATAACAGCGACGTTGACTTTTACGATCTTTTACATCATGTTTTTAATGCAAGAATCTCTTGATAAATCAAATCTTCAACGGAATGTTTTGTTCAAAGATATCCTATCAGATATGGTTAATGTTGTCCTAAGTAACAAAAATAACCGTCGCACTCTTCTACTTTTGTGGTTGCTTTCGCGAGTTTCGTATTCGACGCTGATAAATGGAATTTACCATGCTTTGCAACTCTACTGTATTGGCCCACCGCTCTATATGTCAACTAGCAGCAGCGGATACTTCACGGCCTGTTACTGTGTCTCAAATGCTTTCGGTAAGCTGAAAAAGATTTCTCTACACTAAATCAATTCTCATTATGTTTAACTGTAAGTTTATATTGTTATTGTAAACGATGTGTTCATCCGTGCAGGGGCATGCCTGCACTTCTGTGATGCGTGTTAGAATAGACAGGCCTATCTTACGGTACGTATTCCCGTAGTACGGTAGGCCTATCATACTGTAGGTCCAACGTCATCGTAAATAAACGTTTATAAAGAAATACCTGTGTCTTCATTGTGTTATTTATTCATTTTACTCAATACAGTACATTGTATTTAAAAACCTGTTTCTCCAAGTATTTCATTAAACACAGGGTAATACAATACTCTCAATTAGGCGCCGCGGCGCTTAGCGAAAAAATCGGGAGCGGTGCTTATTCGAGGATTTACGGTAATATGAAAGTATAATAGATGTTCCAAGTATTGAAGTTCATCTTAACACTGTGTATACATTGTATTTAAAACCTTGCTTCTCAAAGCGTTTCATTAAACACAGGGATATAATTACCCTCGATTAGGCGCCGCGGCGCTTTCGATTCGTTAAAAGCATTCTTTATAATGGTAATACAAATTTGGTATCAACAGACAATGCTCATAAAAATACATTTTTTTGTATTTTGACTGGCGACTGTGACTATGACACGACGTCCACACAGAAATTTCCCGCGATCCAATTTGGGTCATGATTGCTAGTGTAATCCTAGTAAAAGTAGACCCTATAGTTCCAAATTGCGGAAAAAGGAACTTTGAAATAGACTTATCTTAGCAGAAACCGTTTTACCCAGATGTATAACGATTGCTTTCAACTCGGCTGAGATTATCTTTGGCACGTCAGATATATATATATATATATTTTTAATTTGGCCCTTCAAACAAATTCATTAAGAACCAGGGGAATAGGACATCGATGGTTTAGCTACCAGATTAAAACCCCGAGATCCTCTTTTCACCTCGAACATATGGCGGTATAAAATACGTTTTATACCTCCATGCCTCGAATAACAAATTGTTTGAAAGGTAATTTGTGTACGGTGCTCCTGTTCACTGGAGTCAGCAATCTTTTCCCATATCTGTCGAACAATCATGGGTCCATGTCGTCGGACGTCACTTGTTGATGCAATAATTTCATACTATTAATTAATGCATTTTCTCCTCTTTGTCTTTTATCATCGTACAGTGTTTTAATAACATAACTTAATACTTTTTATTGTCTTTTAATGTTTTTATAGTATATTATATTGTTTTAATATAATCCCTTAATGTACGTTTTACTGTATTTTAATGTCTTAATATATCGTTTTAAGGTTTTTTACTGTTCTGTTTGAAACATTTTAAAATTTCAAGTCTTCTTTAACTGTTTTTAACTATTTATGTTTGATCGCTTAGCTTCAAAGCACATTTCTCTGATATTTACTTATGATAGCCTGAATAAAATGAAATAAATTGAATTGAATTGAATAATGAAAGTGGGCCTACTATTATCAATGGCAATTGTTAATGATCTCGCAACCACGGAAACGTTGATTCTTTCAGAAACAATAAAATTCATATTAATACCAAGATTAAATAGAAGAACAATAACATCAGTTAAACTTACTCCACTATAGTGGCTTGGTAAATTACGGTCATTTTGGCCCATCACCAGTGCCGTAGCCGAATCTTGTAAACAAGACATGGCAATCTAAAAGTGGACCCGCTTTTTAAGTACACAATTCTATACCATTTTCTAAAGCATAATAAAGAGAAGATATAATTTTTTTTATAGTGTCTATTAGAAAATAGACTGGTTTGCCTTCATCTGTGTCATTCTTACTGTGGTTCTTTCGGCGTTGCAAAAATTCAGTACAACTTTTGAGGTAGAAAACTCGTTCTTAACTTGTCGTATTTAAGGGGCATGTGTCACTTTTTTAACTGAAGGCGCTAGGCCTAAAATACATTAAATAAACCATAAGGTTAAATAGCCACACGGTGTCGTCATCAGTTCAATTCAATAACATTATTGCCATTGAGCAACCAATGTAATACAATCCCCGAGAAAAAACACAATGAATTATACATTAGGCCTACTTAAATATTCACATAAGCCTTCAAGTGCAAGGCCACAAACAAATCATTGTGTAGGCCACGCCCGACTGACACATTTTTTACGAAATTATGGGTCGACCTACCCAATTATTTTTGCATTTTCCCAAAACGTGGCCAACACAATTTTTTTTTTGGCCTAATACTAATGTTTATGCAAGAAAAGGGAAATTGAATAAGTATTAGTTTAAAATTCTAGAGGATTCTTTATATCAATCTTTTTTTTTTTTGCCCTAATACTAATGTTTATGCAAGAAAATGGAAATTGTATAATACGTAGATTAGTTTAAAATTCTGGGGATTCTTTATATCAATCATTTAGGCTGAAAACGAAAAAAAAAATAATAAGCGAATGAGAGAGAATAACTTAGGTTCAGTCACTGAAAGAATCCGTTGCAATGTATTTTGTCAAACTGTCATCAAGAAAGTTTAATGTGGACGAGTCAAAACAATGGACACTTCTGCTAAGCCCTGGCCTTTGGATATTGCTGCCAACGTCCCAAGAAACGGCAGTTCGTAAACACACGTGTTTGTAGGATAACACGTATTGGGACAAGCGCGCATTTCTTGGCCCTATTTTCATTAGTCAATTGCTAATTGTTTTAGCCTATCCAGAGCTGTAATTATCCGTTATATTGAATAATAAGAAAAATGTGCTGTATATTGAATAAATTTAGCCGCAATATTATGGAGATATAATTTAATTTAATAATTTCATTTAATGTTCAATGTGTTCCATATATGTGTTTGATCCAATGACCGGGGTAATAATGTGAAGCGCTTAGAGGCTTTGTTAAGGAATTAAGCGCAATATAAGAACGACATATTATTATTATATTATTTTTTAAACCAATCGTAGCCCCATCTAGATAACAACATAAACAGCTTTACCCCTTAAAAATCGATATTGTTAAACGCTACTTCCAAAGCAACAACTTTTCTGTACCCCTCGATTTTGTCAGAAGTGTGAAATACAGAATTATTACAATCCTTGCATCGACGTATATTTAAGCTTTCAACGAATTGAATATATCAGCCATGTAGCCAAGGAGTTACAAAGTTAGCATCATCGAAATGTTCGGCGAAGGCTGACCTGCGCTCAACCAAAAACATCTCTAACCTCTTCACGTAACTCCAAGAGTCGCTTTAAAGCCTTACCCCTCCACAGCCACAATTATTTCACTGAAACATAGCATCTTCTCAAGACGGTATCATTTGAAAGTGAGACCTCCTGTATTCTATAGATGCAGCTGCTTCCCCGAGAACCTATAAATAAAATTCAAATTTATCAATTGATTTGTACAAAATGTACAAAATAATATTATTATAATCTAAAATACTACCGGTAAAATACTACATTATAAATTGATTTATGTATAAGACGTTATTTACATACTTCACGACAAATAACGATCGCCGCAGGCAAAACAAGATCTTCTCCAATTGTAAACCGTTTCTTGGCTTTTGTAAGCTTCATGAATGCCAAATAACTAGCCTTTAATTTTACCTTGTCTGGTCGAAAGAAACTACTACTAAACGATGTCTGTTCTCTTCCCAATCCTTCCCTTTTCACTTAAATAAAAAACACTCGACTTTTGCTAGACTGGGTTCCAGTCCCAAATCTTTGTCTTTAAATCTATTTTGACACCAATGGCGTTCCATATTACCTATTTGCTTGGCGTTTCATAGTATACTTTTTCTAATTCGCATAAAAGTTTCTCGATATATACCGTCGCTGGTGGCGCTCTCCAAAATTAACTAATACTAGGAAAACCTATAATTAGAGACTTGTGGCAAGTCTAGAATTTTGCCAGCAAGTGCCCGGTGTTTAATCTGCTGCTTTCAAGTGACAATTCTTATAGACAAATAACGCATTTGGCTTCCCTAAATTAGAAGTTGTAAAGCCAAGATCTTGTATACACGAAGAGGCGCCATCTCGAATAAATAACTTTTTCATGAATCAAGAAAACATCTGAATGCGTGAATATATCTGGTGGAATTGAAAAAGTGCGAAAAAGTGATAAAAATCAACACGGCATCAACCTTTGATGTCAACATTCACACAGTGTCATTTGATGTCAACATTCACACGGTATTCTTGAATGCCGTCAACACCTACATGGTCTTCGTTGGCGTGTGCGCACGTCAGGTGTACGGTATCGCTTAATTATTGAATCCTTTGTAGGACTGGTATGTTGAAGTATTTGAAACAATATGTTTCGAAAGCGTTATCAAAGTCTGCATTTTTTAGTCAGGAACAGTTTCGCGACCCTCAGAAATGTTTTGGCGACCAAAATTTGGGTCGCGACCCATAGTTTGAGAAGCTATAGTATAGACGACTGTCATTGATTGCAAATTCTGCAAGTCGGTTTCTAGAAAGGTTCACGAAACCTATATAAATACTTGACTTAAACTTGAACTTATGATGGGTCACTCATGGAAATATTACATAAACATAACATAAAACGTTTTGATTATTTAAATATTTTTTTTAAATTATGCTAGAATCACGCATTAATGCTGGTAGTAACTTATTAAATAAATAATTATACAGAGATCTCGAATTTCCAATTTAGATCAGCTGCGGAAAGCTAAAGTCATGGATTGCTTACAGTCTCCCTATGCTCTTGTAGATATTCCCCTATTTACTATTTACCTAGCCTATTCCTTGCTTTCTGTACAAGGAATTTTATTCACAGAATTTGTGTTGTATTCTGAATTTAACATTTCGTCTACTGTTAACGACACAAAAATAATAAACGAGATACAGATGCTAACGGCGGACTGGACAACTATATTCCTTGTTTGTCAGGCGCTACCGGCCATCTTCGCAACATTGTACTTCTTAACACGGAGTGATCGTGTTGGAAGAAAAATAACTATTGTATTATCAACTTCTGGATATCTAGTGACGGCCATCAATTATCTGTTCGTTTACGTATACACATTGCCAATAGAATATCTACTGATTGGAAACCTAGCAATAGGTTTTACTGGAACTACATTCCTATTTAGGTCCGGAGCATCTTCGTATGTTAGTGATTTGCTATCAAATGATCGCCTAACATTTAGAATGTCTGTTCTTCTCGGTGTCACTCTCCTAAGTGTGGGATGTGGACAGATAGTTTTCTCTACTTGGATCGAAGCTACAGGTTTTTTGCAACCCTTCGTTTTCACAATATCAGCGTTGACTTTTACGATCTTTTACATCATCTTTTTAATGCAAGAATCTCTTGATAAATCAAATCTTCAACAGAATGTTTTGTTCAAAGATATCCTATCAGACATGGTTAATGTTGTCGTAAGTAACAAGAATAACCGTCGCAAGATCGTACATTTGCTGTTACTTTCTCGAGTTTCGTATTCGACGCTAATAAATGGAATTTTTCATGCTTTGCAACTCTACTGTATTGGCCCACCGCTCTATATGTCAACTAACAGCACCGGATACTTCACAGCCGGTTACTCTGTCTCAAATGCGTTCGGTAAAGTAAATTTTTTTTTCTACACTTAATCAATTCTCATTATTTTGACTATGTTGCTTTATATTGTTATTGTAATCTTTGTATTCATACGTACAGGGTAGTGTCATATAGCACGTCCGCCCTAGTGCATGTTAGAATAGGACATCGATGGTTTAGCTAGTAGATTAAAACCCGAGATCCTCTTTCCATACATCGAATAAAAAATTATTTGCAAGGTAAACTGTGTACTCCTGTGTTCACTATAGTCAGAGACCTCTTCCCATATCTGCCGGACAAGGTGGGCCTATGTCGTCGGACGTCACTTGTTGAACAATGAAAGTAGGCCTACTAAATATTAATGGCAATTGTTATGGCCTCGGAACCACGGAAAATTTTAATCTCCCAGAAGCAATAAAATACATATTAATAACAAGATTAAATACAGGAACAATAATATCAGTAAAACTTACACCACTGTCGTGGCTTGTAAGTAATTTAAAGTCATTTATTTAATGTTTTACTTTCCACATTTCTAACCTACAGTACTGTATATTATGCCTTTTTATTATTTTAATCCTGTGACCGCAATGTAAATAACTCGATGGCTATTTTTACACCAGTCGTAAACCAATTCCAGTACCTGTAGGCTATTATTTATATATTATGTGTCATACCATAACAGAAATGCGTTGAAGATGGTGGGTCTTCCTCAAGAATACGTTAAATAATCAAGTTTGGAAAACCAGTCATAAGTTAAAGTTTCTTACAGCGTTGCCAAAATTCAGCATAAACATTTCAAGCAGGAAAATCGTTCTTATACTTGTCGTATTTAAGGGGCAGGTGTGTCACTTTTTTGACGGAAGACGCTATTGCCTAACTTGCATTAAATAAACCATAAGCTTAAATAGCCATACGGTTTCGTCGAAAGTTCAATTCAATAGTATTACCATTGAGAAACCTATGTAATATAATCTCCCAGAATAACCACAATAATTATAAATTATGTAAATATTGACATAAACCTACAAGTGCAATAATATTATGCAAGAGAATAGAAATTGAATACCGTATGTAGATTAGTTTAAAATGCTGGGGGCTTGTTTATGTCAATAATTTGAGTTGAAAACGGAAAAAATAATTAGCGAATGAGAGAGAATAACTTAGGTTCAGTCACTGGAGGAATCCGTAGTAATGTATTTAATCAAACCATAGAGAAAATAGAATGATCAAACTGTCATCAAAAAAGTTGAATGTGGACAAATCAACATAATGGAAACCTCTGCTAAGCCCCGCCCCTTGGATATTGTTGTCAAGGGGGGAAGGGCCCCAGATTTTAGGCTGGCCCACCCTCCCCCACTTCCCCCAACCCGAGGTGGATATAATAAGGCTCATTGACATTTCTACGGCGATGATTGCTCGAATTCAGCTCAACCAGTTCGTAGTTCTGACTTGCAAAACTACGGGCGACTTCCATTCCACCGATAAATGTTCGCTTCGCTGGTGTTCTTATAAAAATGAATGTTTAATTTTTATTGTGTAGTTTTAGTTTAAAGTACAGTAGGCCTATACGTATTGGCAATCACAGGCATGTATACACAGTATTCTCTACACGTTTTTCTTGGTGCAGCCCAATGGCTGAAGTACAATCCCGTTCCCGGTTATTCATTTTTCAAAAATTTAACTGTAATTCGTATTAAGATACAAAATACAATAGTTTCATCATGATTTAAAATGTTCTGTATAATGAATAAACT
The DNA here is from genome assembly GCF_011630105.1 of Anneissia japonica. Classification (NCBI taxonomy): domain Eukaryota; kingdom Metazoa; phylum Echinodermata; class Crinoidea; order Comatulida; family Comatulidae; genus Anneissia; species Anneissia japonica. Next base: position 518,684 of record NW_022699685.1, on the reverse strand, counting down.
GCTATAAAACAATATGATATTCATTTTGATTTTTTAATTCCATAGAAATTTCACTTGATTTATACATTATTTGAGAGAAAACGGGCTGAAGGTCACGCAAGATAGCCATTTATATAGCCATATTGTAACCTTTTTCCAGGGGCCTCGTCCTTTGACCCTCACTGGGGGCCCTTCGCGGCCCTGGCCCCCAGCATTTGGTTCCTAGTTTCGATCAGAACACTTGTCCCCCACATAGTATCACGGACCCACCCCCCCCCCACACCACCAAACTACAGAAATATTCTAGCTACGCCACTGCAAGAAACGGCTGCGTAAACGTACCGTACGTGCTTGTAGGATAACACGTATGGGAGACAAGCATGCATTTCCTGGCCCTATTAGTCAATTGTTAATTGTTTTAGCCTATCCAGAGTTGTAATTATTCGTCTTATTAAATAATAATAAAACGTGCTGTAAGTCTACTTATAAAATTACACCAATCGTAGCCCCATCTAGACCATAACGTTGACAGCTTAACTCCTTAAAAATCGATATTGTTAAACGCTACTTCCATGCATTAATAATTTAATGAAAACTTAATTATTATAATATGCTTAAAAATATATGTATGCTTAAAATTCTAAACGGACCGTACTGTTGATTTAATAATTAATACGAACCCATCGGAGTTATATCGTTTCTGGTAACTCAAAAAATTTATTTATTGCTGTCAGATCAGAATCTATGAACTGTAGATGTTAACATTAAGCATTCAGTTCTTTGCCTATGTTTAAAAATAAAATTAAGGAATGTTTATTTATATTTTTAATTTCTTTTTCGACAGTATATTTATTGTTTCTTTCAGGCCATATGGTTAATTGGAAAATTAAACTGCTTCTTGTTCTTTTTTCATTGTATGTGTATCTTGTATATGAATGTTTGAAAAATAAAGTTTATTTATTTAAGTATTTAGTGTTGAGTAATTCCTATTTATAGATTTTATCCCAATTATGACCTCTTATATTCTATTTTTGTTATTTAAATGGAGATTTTTTTTCTCTTTGTTACCGTACTTCAAATTAAAATAAGAATGAGATTATTTTAAGAATTATATAAACATGATTAAATACATCTTTGGTTGATTGATTATGCTCTGTTAATTTAAATAGGTTTATAATATTTAATGCTTCCATATTCCATGTATATTAATTATAAATACTTTTTCTCTTGAATAGATGAATAGACTAATATTATTTCAATTTTGCTGCTGTCATTGACTAGAAATTATAAAATTAACATCCAAGTATTGTTAAGGTTAAAATTTAATATAGGCCTATAGTATTATCAATATTGTTAATTTAAATAGGATTTTTATTTTGACGCTATTAATAATTATGCATTAGTTGATTTTTTTTTTCTTTTTACGATAAAATGAATAAGGATCGATTTGACTTAATATTCATTTTTGATTCATTATTCCAATAAACTTAACATATAGACGACATAATATTAATTTGTAAATAATTTTTTTTACAATAAAATGAATGGACTATTATTATTTCAGTTTTGCTGCAATTGACTAGAAATAGGAAAATTAAGATCCAAGTATTGCTTAAGTTAAAATTTAATATATAGTATTATTAATATTGTTAATTAATTAGGATTTTTATTTTAACGCTATTAATATGCCTTAGTTTTTTTGGTTTTTTTTTTTAGTTTTTTTTTTAACGATAAAATGAATAAGGATCGATTTTACTTGATATTCATTTTTGAGTCATTATTCCAATCAACTTATCATAGACTAGAGTATATAGTAGGCCTACAGGATACTATAGTTGCAATTAGTTCTGGGTAAATCCACCGATTGACTGGACTATAAAGATGATTTTAGTGAAACTTAGAAGGAAGGTGAGTTTGTACGCGGTGAATCATTGACTAGCAAGCGGCGGTTTAAAAAACTCATACTGTATTCCTCTAAACGCTTATACTAGAAATTGCAAATTGCAAGTGAAGTGCTGCGAAGTACAACTGCATAAAATGTTCTTCGAACAAAATTATTTATGCGAGTCAAGTGAAAATAATGAATAATAAAAATATAACAAATAATATGAGCACGACCCATTGTCTATATTAGAACAGCGTTGGTGCCGTGTACAATAATGCTGCAGTGACATCTCTCTGCTGGCGACTCGCTGCTGCTGCTGGCGACTCGCTGCTGCTGCTGCTGTTGGCGATGACTCGCTGCTGGCGAATCGATCTGCGCATGTGTATAAAATGGTATTTATTTCCGAAAACACTATGCCAGTCTACAACAAGCGTCGCCTAAATGTAATAATTAGCACGTTGAAATAGGCTACATAATTAAGTTCTTGTTGATTTTCATTTCAGATATTGCAGTATCACAGTTGAATGATGAGTTTAATACTTGATGTATGGTGTGGAGTCTATAGTAAAAACGCTGAATAGTACTCCAGCGTCGCGACATGCCGACGTTGGTACGAGTAGGTTAGTCTACAAACGTCGCCTAAAGTAATTGATTTTACCCGGCAGAACGAAAGAAGGAAACTCCGCTTTCAGTTGTCTTAGGTGATAATTTTTTGACAAACAATGACCTTTCAGAGGTCAAATTGCTGTCAAGAATATGAATTGGCTGCTTCGCAGCAATAAATACAGTTAAATTTCGTTGCTTATAACGATTTAGAGGCAGTCATAGTTGAAGACTTCTCTGATTGGTGGATGAATTTCTGGAATATGTGAAAGTGAGTTTTGAATTTTCTACCCTGGAAAATGTGCACCTTTGGTAATTTGTTTGGGGTGGTGAGTGGGGGGCCTACAAACTGTCCCACTAACAAACTCGCCCCTTGACTATGTAAACATCACCCACTACACAGGCGATCCTCCCCCTTACAAACCCGCTCCCATAAAACTCGCCCCATAACAAATTCGCCCCATAACAACACGCCCCATAACAAATTCGCCCCATAACAACACGCCCCTAACAAATGACTTACATTACTTTATTTATTTTTTATTTTTTTTAATTTAAAACATCTTTAGGCAGGATAACATATACAGGCGAGATCTTACCGCTGTTTTACAATATGGTCCTGCAAACACATATTACAATAACAACAACAAAAGTAACCATCACAGTACAACAAAATAAACAACAGTTAAAACTTTGGTGGAAAACTATCCCCCGCCGGACACCAACCTGGTAGGCCTACTTCTGAGTCAAGGTTTCGGGGCCAGGAATTACAGCTCAAGGTTATGCTTAACTACAACTTAACTACAATATGGTAAAAACTATCCCCCGCCGGACACCAACCCGGTATTTCTGAGGTTAGTTATTACTACGGTAGTTCTCGGAACTAAGTAAGTGCAATGTGGAAACATTGATTTTTACAAACTAAGATCCAAGTATTGTTTAGATTTAAATTAACTTTTTATATAATATTTGTTAATTTAAGTAGTATTATTGTTTAACCCTTTTAATACTCATATTTCTTGAATTTTTTCTTTTATGATAAAATGAATAAAAATGGATTTGATTTTATTTGATATATTAACTGTTGAGTCATTACTCCAAGCAACTTCACATAGACAACTGTCATTTGCAAATTGGCTTCCAGAAAGTTCACGTTATCTATATAAAAAAATTGACTTAAACTTGAACCTATGACGGGTCACTCATGGAAATATTACATAAACTGACATAACACGTTTTTGATTATTTAAATAATGGTACAAATTATGCTAGTATTATAGTATTGATGCTGGTAGTAAACAAATAACAATTATACTAAGATCGCGCATTTCCAATTTATATCCGTTTCGTAAAGCTAAGGTCATGGATTGCTTACAGTCTCCTTACGCTCTTGTAGATATTCCCCTGTTTACTGTTTACATAGCCTTTTCCTTGCTTTCCGTACAAGGAATTTTATTCACAGAATTTGTGTTGTATTCTGAATTTAACATTTCGTCTACTGTTAACGACACAAAAATTATAAACGAGATACAGACACTAACCGCAGACTGGACAACTATATTTCTTGTTTGTCAGGCGCTACCGGCCATCTTCGTTACATTGTACGTCTCAACACGGAGTGATCGTGTTGGAAGAAAAATAACTATGGTAGTATCAACTTCTGGATATCTGGTGACGGCCGTCAATTATCTGTTCGTTTACCTATACGCATTGCCAATAGAGTATCTGCTGATTGGAAACCTAGCGATTGGTTTCACTGGAACTACATTCCTATTTAGGTCCGGAGCATCTTCGTATGTTAGTGATTTGCTATCAAATGATCGCCTAACATTTAGAATGTCTGTTCTTCTCGGTGTCACTATCCTAAGTGTGGGATGTGGACAGATAGTTTTCTCTACTTGGATCGAAGCTAAAGGTTTTTTGCAACCCTTCGTTTTCACAATATCAGCGTTGACTTTTACAAACTTTTACATCATCTTTTTAATGCAAGAATCTCTTGATAAAACAAATCGTCAACAAAATGTTTTGTTCAAAGATATCCTATCAGACATGGTTAATGTTGTCGTAAGTAACAAGCATAACCGTCGCACGATTGTACTTTTGCTGTTGCTTTCGCGAGTTTCGTATTCGACGTTAATAAATGGAATTTTTCATGCTTTGCAACTCTACTGTATTGGCCCACCGCTCTATATGTCAACTAGCAGCACCGGATACTTCACGGCCTGTTATTCTGTCTCAAATGCGTTCGGTAAGATAAAAATATTTTGCTACATTAATGAATTCTCATAATTTTGTTGCTTTTTATTGTTATTGTAAACTAAAGTACCATTATAGCACCTCCCTGATGCGTGTTAGTACATCGATAGTTTATCTACTAGATTAGAATTCCGCGATCTTCTTTTCAATAGGCCTATTATTAAGCCGGGCATTCACTGCGTCGTACGTACGACCGTCGCACGACGAATCCAACTACGCTCTGTGTGAGCGCTAGACGACTCGACGCCGTCTGCCGATTGTTGGTGGCAGTCTGAACTGATTGTCATTAAAAACGATCCGTTGCACGAGAGTCGTCACGTTGCGATTTTTATAGAATCTCGTCGGCTGACGACCGTCGTGCGCAGTTTACCACGAACATGTAGATATATAAATATCTTTTATACCTCTATGCCTCTAATAATAGTATTGCAAGGTAAATTGTGTACTCCTGTTCACTGCTGGAGTCGAATCTTGCAGCGGCCAGGCATGGGCCCATGTCATTGGACGTCACTTGCTGAACATCGAAAATCGGCCTCCAATCTTGAATGGCAATCGTTATGGCCTTGGAACCACGGAAACTTTTAATCTTCCTGAAACAACAACAACAACAACAACAATAATAATAATAATAATAATAATAATACGGTAATAATAATAATAATAATAATCGCATGGAAGTTATTCTCTATATCTGTCATGATAATAAGGAAAAAAGTGTATGTTACCTTTCAGAGTTGTCAGCATTGATGTTCGTGTGATGACGTAGCAGGCTGTTGTATATGCATGGCGCTATTAATAGGTCCATGGTATATGGGTGTAGCTCATGTCCGCAATCACGGTTTAAGGTGGCGTTCTCATTTCTATAGCTTCTTTTATTTATTTTTTTTTAGTTTCTTTAAGTTAGTACTTTGATTTTATTCCAATTAATGTTATGTCCAGTAATTTTACAATGTTCTGCTACCGCTGAAAGTATTTCAACGCGTTAACGTGTCAGTTAACCGCCAGATTCAAACGGCTGACGAATATGACGAGATATCATCGAAAGCTCCCAGAAACTGAACTCAACTCTGAAAGGTGACTTACACTCTTTTTCTTAATAATAATAATAATAATAATAATAATAATAATAATAATAATAATAATAATAATAGTAATAGTAATAGTAATAATAATAATAATAATAATAATAATAATAATAATAATAATAATAATAATAATAATAATAATAAGATAGAGCAACAACTCAGTAAAACTTCAGCACTACTATTGTGGCTATGATTATGTATCGCGAGGGTAAGGCATTGGGGCGGGTCCAGGTCATTTGCAGGCGGCTCGGGGATATTTGCAGTTTTAATGAATTAATGAATGAATGAATAAAATAAGATTAAATGACTTGAGGAACCGTCTTTTGTCCTGTCACCCTCCCATCTCCATCTTTTGAGCGAAAAGTCGAAAATAATATTAGCCTGAAAATTATTCTCATGAATGACCCTCCGCCACCCCTACAGAAGAAAAAAAAACAGCTGACTATTTTCACTTTTTTTTACCAGCTAAAAAGCACTCAGGAGCGGATCCAGAGATGTCCGAAAAGGGGAGTGGCGTAAGTGGGGCCGATCGAGATCATTTTTTTCCCCGACAGATCTAATTTTTTCCCCGACCGGAGAGAGAGGGGGGGGGGGCGTGGACCCCCTTGTCGGGGAGATTGGAACCCTTGTCGGGGAATTCCTGGCGCTGCCTCTGAAACATAATTTATAAAAACTAGCACATCCATAATCCACTATAGAATTTGCGACCGGGACCCAAAAATGGCCCCAGTCTCAAAGAGCAACAGGGCCCCAAAAGCAGAGCTACGCACTGACCCTGACTGATTTTTTTTTAACATGTTTAATTATTTACTTAATTATTTTATTAGTGTCAATTTTAATAATAATTTTAATAATTTCAATCTTTAATGGTTGTTTTTATTATGATCATACGGAAGATCAGTACGTTTTGGCGGGTTAAGTATTGTACATTTTATCCTGAATAATGCTTTCCATAAATAAAATAAATAATAAAAATTAGTGGTTATTCTAACTAATTCCAGTTAGCTAAACAATACGTTTAATAGACATACGGTTGCATAAGTATTAACGAGAAACAATAATGTTGGTTGGGTATGTTTTAATTCGATTTCGGTTCAATATGAAACATCTTATTTTGAGCAATGCTTGAATTACAGTGTTGCTCAACGCCTTTTAGAGAGTCATTGAAAGCTTGTGGTAAAGTTTCATATTTCGTTTCAATTTACAATAACAAAAACAGCAAAGAACACAAAAGAGACAAGAACACTCCCAAGAGTTAACTAAATCATTATCGAGTGGAGGCCCTTTCACAAAAAAAAAAAAAAAAAAAAAAAAAAAAAAAAAACAAACACAAAAAAAAAACAAAAAAAAAAAAAAAAAACAAACAAACAAACCAAAACAAAAAAAATAACTTACAATATAAAATTTAGCTTATAGATAAAACGTTAAGAGTTAAAAGGTTCTAAATCTGTAGTAAAACGAGCGCATTTTAAAAGTTTGTCATTTAAAAAAATTCTGACGATGCAATAATATATGCTTATAAAAAATCATTTTTAAAAATGCCCTCTGTGCTTCATACCTTGGCTGGTCGTCCATCTTTTCTTTGGCGCCCCCTCCCCCTTTGCTAATTCCTGTATCCGCCCTGCAAAGTGCATGTTTTGATCGGTAGATGACATTAATGTCCCACCAACAGCTGTGAGTAGATGAATTATTACTAATTCATGACACATGTCATAGTTGCATATTGCAAGTACCCTGTATATTAAAATTTCTTTTAAAAGACACACACCTATTTTTTTTTTTTATTTATTTGTTACTGAAATCTACCGTGCTAGATAGTCAAAATCGACTCAATACAACCTCATATTCCTCAGATGTGCTGGGCTTCAAGGATTCGTCGCCCACTTGGACCCCCAAGGGGCTCTGCCCCTGGACCCCACCGGGGGCCCTAGGCGGCCCCCTGGCCCCCAGCCTAAGGCTGCTCGCTTCGCTCGCAGATTGCGCCCCCTTCCCCTTTTCTGGCATGTTGGATCCGCCCCTGCCTTCTGTGCTTCATACCTTGGCTGGTCGTCCATCTTTACTTTGGCGCCGTCGTCCATCTTTACTTTGCGCCCCCCCCCCCCATTGCTAAATTCTGTATCCACAACTGCAAAGTGCATGTTTTGATCGGTAGATGATATTAATGTATCAAAAATTGATTAGGTCTAGCCTAGCCTATATCATTGTTATTGGTCATAAATGTAAAAAACCGCCAACTGTCAACAACCGTCAACATGGACTTTCTATTATCAGTTAATACATATATTATATAACAGTGCTCGAATAATACTTAAATAATGATTTAATAATAATTTAATAATATTTTAATAGGCCTATTAACGATAGTGTGATTAATGAGATAATAATGCGTCAGCATATTAAATCAACTTACGTCTATACAAATCCATATTTTAACTAAATATTTTATCTATTTTATTCTGTTTTAAAAGATACCGTAATGTTATAAATTATAAGTTTATTTTCTATGATAATTCTATCCACATAATTTATGTTTTTAATGTTACACTATGGTTGTAAATAATATATAAAATGATAATACAGTAATTATGATAATAATAATAATAATAATAATAATAATAATAATAATAATAATAATAATAATACTCGAATAATGCTTTAATAATGAATTAATAATACTTTAATATGCCTATTTCCGATAGTTTGATTAGTGAGATATTTTCTGATTAATTTATAGAAATATAATAGGTATATACCATTAATAGTGATTCAGCATATTAAATTAATTTACGTCTAGGTAAAAAATCTGTTTTTTAACTAAACATTTTATCTATTTTATTCTGTTTTAAAGATACCGTAACCTTATAAATTATAAGTTTATTTTCTATGATAATTTTAAAATTCGTGGTTTTACGGTATATAGGAATATATATATATATATATATATATATACATATATATACATACATATATATATACACATATATATATAATATACATA
>NW_022699685.1:500501-509118 GCF_011630105.1 Anneissia japonica | reverse complement strand
ATTGGCGGGTTTTATGACTAATAACAATAATATAGGGCTATACTTATCAATTATTGATATAGTATGTATTCTATACATATCGTACAATACTGTAACTACCATGCTAACTTATTCCAGTAGTACGGTACCTGTATATTCAACTTCGTTACGCAATATTAGTAAACTATCATAACATTATTATTTATTTTTTTATTTCAACCATCTTTAAAGAGGGTAACCCTTCCAGTTAGTTTGGTACTCTAATCGATGTTTGTTTCAGATTTTCATTGTTTTAACATAGTTGGTAGTCAGTAGTTGCTCAGTTTGAAAAGTCATCAGAATAGTCATGTCTTTTTCTCTCTATTTGCGCAGAGCTCCTGTAGATGTCACTGTATTTATCATTTATCTAGCGTTCACGCTTCTTTCTATACAAGGTGTGGTTTTCACAGAATATGTAGTTTTGTTGAAACTTAATTCGACATCTGAGGACGTAGACACAGATTACACTCAGGTGTTGGTGGCAAATTGGACCACAATTTTTGTTGTTTGCCAGTCTCTGCCGGCTATTTTTATTATACTTTACGTGTTAACATGGAGCGACCGTGGTGGCAGAAAAATAACAATGATTCTTCCAACTTTAGGACTGTTAGTGACATCCATCAGTTTTACTGTCGTGTACTTATACGGACTACCAATCGAGTATCTTCTTGTCGGCAACCTATCAATCGGTTTGACGGGAAACACCATTTTACACCGATCTGGTGCCGGTTCCTACATTAGTGATACGTGTACCCAAAGAAATTTAACTGTCCGTATGTCCATAATTCTTGGTGTAAATTTGCTTGGAATTGCACTGGGACAATTATGTTTTTCCATATGGATAGACGCCACTGGATTTCTACAGCCTTTCATATTCATGACAGTTTTACTGGCTTTCTCTTTATTCTACATCACATACCTGATGGAGGAATCCGTAGATCCGTGTCAAATGCAGAAATCATTTTCATTCAAGAATGTCGTAGTGGACATCATCAGTGTCGTAATGAGCAATAGAAATAACCGTCGCAATTTAATGTGGTGGTTGATGGCTGCTCGTATTTTTAACTCTTTATTGGTAAATGCAATCTTCCATGGATTACAACTGTACGCTATTGGTCCGCCTCTGTACATGTCTACCAGCGGCGCTGGTTATTTTACGTCCGCGTACTTTTTCTCGAATACAGTTGGTAAGTACGATGAATGTTTAGGACAAAATTTTCAAAGTAGATTTCTTCTTTTAACTTGATATCATTGTAACAATGTTATTGCAGATTAGTATCAAACCTTTCTTCTCACTGTCTGTTGCCAATTTCTCTAACCTTGTCGAGTACTAGTCCTTTCGACAATCAAACAATAAAGAAAAGTTGTACTGCACGGAACTCACTGTGAGTATGCGCAAACAGGTATTAACATAAGTATTAACATAGTATCATTAATATGGGCGGACATCTAAAGGAGCATGGTGCATTTTGGTGGGAGTGGGATTGGATATACAAAATTTAGTTGGTTGTTACGAGACGAGGCGTATGGTAAAACCAGGGAGAGCCACCTGCGGAACATTACAGTTTAAAGTGTATTTGGGGAGGTGGAATTTTAATGAAGATGGTAGTGCGTAAACCTTGCACGACCATCTTAAATTTGAAATTTAAGATGGTCACACGGACACAGGTTGGGGACAGTATAAATGTGATTGTTGTTATATACCTCGTATTGTCATACCGTACTTCAAAGGTAGGCGACATTTTGTGACAGAACATGACTTCAAATCCGGTATTAGAGTAAGAACAACTCACTTCAAAATACCACTGTGTGTGACCATGGAGCTACTAATAGTTCCATGGTGTGACACGTAACGTATACGCACGCTTAATTGTGTAATCTGAGCATGGAGGATATATACCTCCACGATCTGAGCAAATCAGAGTGGCAGCAGAGTATGCAAGAGACGGTGCGCTTTTATAAGTGAACACGGTGACATAATATCATGAATCACAAACTCTCTCAATCTCGAAGATCACGTCATTTTGGCCTGATAATAATAATTACAACGTTTGGCTAGGATAGCTTTAGTATTAAACAATACCTCTCACCCCTCACTACGAATTGCAGTACTGAGTGGCGTCTCAAACGAGAGATACAGATCGTTTCGTACACTCCGTCAAATCTCTATAAATACAACCGACATAAGATCAGCGTTCCAAATTCGTTTTTCCCGATTGCTTTGCACATTCTCGTCAGAGGGCGTTCCGGAGACATTGCTTCTAGTAAATGTGCTTAATATCACTGGGGTGTTTTTGATTTTTTTTTTTTTTTTTAACTTCTTTTTTTGAAACTGATGCTCAAATATAATCTCCCTACACCGGCATATTCATAAAGATGTATGTTTTATATTTCAGCACTGTAATTATGTTGTGAATTTAGCCTATGAATAATTAATTCTAAAACACAACAAATATTACAAATTGCTGAATAAAAGTTCATTTGATTTTATTTTAGGCTATATATGGTTTACTCACTTATGATCATTTTTTCCCCAAATAACTAAAATCTAGTGAATATAATCGATGGCATACATTTGTATAAGTAATATATTTTTCAATAGTGGAATACCGTAGTTAAGGCGTAGGCCTATCTGCTATAAAAACATGATTTCTGAACATTAAAAAAATACATAAATAGAGAACGACAAAGTATTTTCTCACCGATTAACAAAAACATAACCGATTATTTGTTCTTGTAATTTATCATTCACCCTAAAATTGATTGTTAAAGAAACAGGCTGTATGTCTATACAGAATGCTATACCATCATGGTACCATAATAACGACTTAATAGTTTACTCTGTGAGACTTAGTTTAGAGTTAGAGGAAATTTGCAGAAAAAATGTCATCATGTGAAATGTCATTCGCTGTTTACAGTACATTTTCTTTTCTTCACTATAGAGGTTAATTAATGATTTTATTGAAAGATTTATAATTGTTCGAAGAATAATGTTTGATAGCCTACATAATTTAATAATATGTTGTGGTTGAGAAACTCATAAATACCACATGGTCCTTATTACAATAAAAGTGTGGTGTCCGGACCGTCCCCGTATGCATAACATCACATTTTCATCTAAATTAAATTAATGACTAGTAAGAAATTGTATTTTATTTGCTGGTACAAGTTCAGTACTCTATTATATAAATTTGGTATCAGCAGCTGTTTTAAAACACATAATCATGTCTTTTTACTTAAGCGTCTGCTGCGGAGCTCCAGTAGAAATAACTATATTAATTGTGTATCTGGCGTTTTCACTTCTCTCTATACAAGGGATAGTCTTCGCAGAATATATACTTTTGTTGGAACTTAATTCGACAACTGAACATATAAAAACAGATTACACTCAGAAATTGGTGGCAAACTGGGCAACAATTTGTCTTGTTTGCCAGTCTCTGCCGGCTATATTTAGTACGTTATATATTTCAACATGGAGCGACCGCGGCGGCAGAAAAATTTCGATGATACTTCCAACTCTAGGAATGCTAGTGTCATCTGTCAGTTTCATTTTCATGTACGTATACGGACTACCAATAGAGTACATTCTTATCGGTAACCTATCAATCGGTTTGACGGGAAACACTATTTTACACCGATCTGGTGCCGGTTCCTACATTAGTGATTTGTGTACCCAAGAAAATCTAACCCTCCGTATGTCCATACTTCTTGGTATCAGTTTCCTTGCAATTACCCTTGGACAATTATGTTTTTCCATATGGATAGACGCCACTGGATTTCTACAGCCTTTCATATTCATGACAGTTTTACTGGCTTTTTCGATTTTCTACATCGTATGTCTGATGAAGGAATCCGTTGATCCGAGTCAAATGCAGCAATCATTCTCTTTCAAGGATGTCGTAGCGGACATAATCAGTGTCATATCGAGCAATAGAAATAACCGTCGCAGTTTAATGTGGTGGTTGATGAGTGCTCGTATATTGAACTCCATCTTGGTAAATTCCCTCGAATTTGGCTTACAAATGTACTCTATTGGCCCGCCTCTGTACATGTCTACCAGTGGCGCCGGTCAATTTACCTCCGCGTACTTTCTATCAAATACAGTTGGTAAGAGAATAATTAATAACAATGCACCAAAAAAATCATTATCCCATTCACATTCTAACCTCACCCTTTGACTAAAGCAATGTTTATGATGGTTTTATTATTTAGCATGAAAACAACAAATGGGTACGGTACTTTAAAACACATATATTACAATACAATCTTTTTTATTTATCAAAACATCAATATAAAACACGATAACTCGTTTAAACGTCTCTAAACAAGTTACACGCCAAAGTAACTTGCATCCTGGCGCCTCCTGCCCATATTCATTTTAGCTTCATTGTAATTAAGACACATACACTGTTGTTATATGTTTCTTAATAACGAATTTCATCAATTTTGTCTTTAATAGTATTATTATATTTTCTATTAACTTCTTGCAATATTTTATGGAATGCGTGGAAATGAAGCGATATTGAAATATTTTATTGATCTACAAATTAATGTTAATTTCTATTACTAATGTCTTTTAGGAATGCTGTTTATCACCAAAGCACTACAAAGGTATTGCAACATCAGTGACTATGCTCTCTTCTACCTGGGATCGTTATCAGCTATGGCGTCATCACTGGTCATTGCTGCAGCAACCTCGGATACTGTCATATACTTGTGTGAGTTACGGCGTAGGCCTACTATTTAACCACAATGCATAGTTTTTTTGGGTTTTTTTTGGGGGGGGGGGTTAATTGATATTATATTTCCAAATTATTCTATGGAATTTCCTCCAATCGGATTCAAAATTCCAACGAACGCACTAGCGACCCGATTATTAGGAGCGTTTACATAGAGATGAAGAGATTTTTCCACAATTACAGATTCCACTTTACCCCGTTTACAATACAGTATTATATATATGTGTGTATATATATTATGTATATATATATATATATATGTATTTATATATATGTATATATATATGTGTGTATATATATGTATATATATATGTATATATATGTGTGTATATATATGTGTGTATACATAATATATATACACACATATATATGTGTGTGTATATATATATATTTATGTATATATATATATATATATATATATATATATAAAATATCTCAATTTTTTGTGAAACAGTGCTCAATCCCACTGAAAAATCTATCATATATATATATATATATATATGTATATATATACATATATCAATACATTAATAACAGCATTATTTGTATTTTTTACAAGTAATATTTACTTAATATTTCCAAAGCAAGCACTTTAGTTATTGAATATTTCTTTTATTTTATTACCTTTGCATTACTTCATAATTTTAGTACTGTAGGCCTCATATAAATTTGATTGCCAATAAAACACAACGAATAGCATTAATATGACAATAATCATTATAAATGGACGCACCTTTTTACAGCCGTGCCACTGGCCGTCTTAGCCATTCTACCGAAAGCAATCGTCGAAGCTCAACTGTCAAAACTGGTAGAGAAGAATGAGAAAGGTTAGCTTAACTACTTCCTATTAGTCTATGCATGTATTTATTGGCATACTTCTATTTTTAATCAACTCAATTTAAATGTGTTTTGTCCAATAGAAATTACTGGGATATTACAGTAAGATACACTGAGCGAATAATAAATCACGTAATAAGCATTTAAAAAGATTATAATATAATCTTTTTAAAGATTATATAATATTTTATAAAAGAGATATGTAGGCAAGAGCATGGAATCTTCTGCTGTCCATGCAGACGCCTTAAACAACCACCTGTGAATTTGTTAGAATTATTATTAACATTATGTTCCATTATCCGAGTACTGTTATTATGTATATATTTGTTTGTACACATAATCGTAGCCTATGATTCTAAAAGAAAGGAAATTAAATGAATTGGCTTTTAAACTTTCTTGATTATTATCTTATTTCGTTTTGAAGGAGCTATATTCGCTCAGGCTGGTGTTTTGGACAACCTCGGATTCTTACTAGGACCTATTTGGATCGGCGTCACCTACTCAGCTACCGTGGAAACTATTCCAGGTCTTATTTTCTACATAATGTTCGCCGGAGCTCTAGTCAATATGCTTCTTGTAATGTAAGTATTATGTCTACATAAATCCAAATATTAAATGGCCTATGTAGCTAAGAGTTTTCCAGAATATAAATTATAATTAGCAGAACATTATTAATGTATTATGTCCTAATTGGATTTTCGTGTAGCGCGTAGCACTACATCTCTTATAGACGAGTGGCCATCAGATTGAAAGTGCTCAAAAAATTTTGTCGTAGCCATCATTTTGTTACAACCTGGCAACAAGGTGAATCCTCATCACCAGTTCTTGGCTCACACGGAATGGGTTGTTGCCACTCAGAATTTTGGATTTAAGTGCCATATTTGACCAAAAAGTGGCAAATTTTATTTTAATTTTACACGTTTTTTGAAGCTAATCCGTCATTGAAGATTCATTTTGAATATATTTGGTATAATACGAAAGCTAGTAAAATTATCTATCGAATAATGTGTTTGATGACATAAATCATATTTTTTATGACATTTTTTACTAAATTTATTAATAGGCCTACATGTTTTAATAAATAAATACGAAAAATACTAAGCTAGCAACCTTTCGTCTGCTTTTTCAGAAACTGACCACATACAAAATCAAACATAAAAATTTCAGACATTATCCATTTTGTATTTTGGATTTATAGTATGTCAAAAGTTATCTCAAGCAAAAATGGCAAACTGTACACTTTTTTACCCAAAAATGATATTTTGAAGCTAGTATGTTACTAAAAGATTCAATATGAATACATTTGGTATCAAACGAAAGCTTTTAAAATTATCTATCAAATGATGTGTATGATGACAAATTACGTTAATGTTGTGACCCAAAAAAGATTTTTTTTGCTAAATTTGTGAATGTGTGTGAATGCGGTTTGGAAATGACAACGATTCTAGAAATTAATTGTAAAATGTTTACAGTCTTGAGTATGCCAAGCAACCACACTTTTTGATCACCTTACAAACCGATTGTTTTTGTTTAACAGATATATTCAATATAAATTTGGATCTATTGAAGAGGCGTTGGCCAAGTCATTCAAATCTGACGAGGAGTATATATGTGGTAGTGAAGAAACCCATCTCTTACAGACGTCATCAATAATGAAATACTAACTACTGCATAAAGAAAAACTGATCAAATTTCAACGCTGCGGAGAAACTTGTTATCATATATTTATGATAACTTTTCTATAAAAAAAATCATCATATACGATCACTTTTTCTCGAATGGACATAATTTCAGTTTAATAATATGTTAGTGGGAATTTGGTGGTTCAATTTTTTAATTAGGTTTATTTGCTTTTTACCAAAAAAAATTGTAACCGTTTGCTATTCAATTAATGTAATAACTTCAATCTGTATTTAGTAATAATTTTAATTTCAAGAAGAATGTAGATTTTGTATAGTATTTTCTTGTATACGTATTTTAGATGTAATAGACCTATACCGTACATATATTATCATATTTTTGTGTTATTTTTTTGAATTTTAATTTTTTATTATTCGTAATTTAGTATGTGCAATTATGAAGGGAACTCAGGTGTTCACACATCATGTATATTATTGTATGTGTATGTTAAGCATCGAATAAATTCAATTAATCAATCAATTTCTAAAACCAAATAAATCAAACTAAAAAAGAGAACCACATCGACCTACACTCTTAAGTACAATGGAAGTAGGCTCACTTATTATCTATGATTATTGTAAGTGCCTTTAAACATTCTACTCCCACGTAAATAAATGCTTACTTTATGTGACGTCATTATTTCCTCGACTTCATCGTTGTCGTGTAATCATGTTATTGAATCGTTTAATGTGAACATTTGTTGTTTACTATGTCCGTATGGCAGCTCAATTTGCATGATTTGTCAGTTTTAATATTGTACATATTGGATTAATTGAATACAGTACGTATTCTGAATAAATATCTTGGTTAAATACAGTAAGGATCAACAGTAGCAATACGGTTACGTAATTATTGGTCAGAAACTGTAATGTTGCTGGTCGGGTATGTTTTCATCGTATTTAAGTTTTGTTTTTCTATATTCAATTTTGATTTGTCAACACATTGAGTGGGGATATGGTAGGAATGAAAGATACAGGTCTCGCTCTAATTAAAGACCTCAATAAGACCACCTCCAATTAAAGACCACTTTTCTGTGGTCCCCAATTAACAAACCTTTTTGCTGCGAAGCAGCCAATTCATATTCTTAACAGCAATTTGACCTCTGAAAGGTCATTGTTTGTCAAAAATCAATCGCCTGAGACAACTTAAAAGCGGAGTTTCCTTCTTTCGTTCTGCCGCGTAAAATCAATTACTTTAGGCGACGTTTGTAGACTAACTTACTCGTACCAACGTCGGCATGTCGCGACGCTGGAGTACTATTCAGCGTTTTTACTATATTTCTAGGTTTCCTATTTCTACGTTTAATCGGCTCATGTCTCAGCCACAATATTTTGAGGACAATA
>NW_022699685.1:473279-500329 GCF_011630105.1 Anneissia japonica | reverse complement strand
TGGTCATGATGTGCCTATATATATACTGTCTCTTATACACATCTAGATGTGTCCTTGCTTTGGGCTCACACACGTCAATGCCCATCCTTGAAATCAATATACTTAAATACGACATTAGTGTACTGTAGATATTCTACATACAATATATAGGCCTATACCTTGCTTACCCTTTATTAACTTTGGTTTTGTAGATAATAATATTAATAATAATGATAAGGATTATAATGATGATAATAAAATATATTATATAATGGTGAAATCTAGTTTTCGGTGTTTTTTTTTTCTTTTTTTTCTTTTTTTTTGTTGTAATTTTCATATCTGCTTAATATACAATTTTTTGGAAAGCACTTAGAGGATTTCAATCGTACAGACAAACATAAAAATGACAATAATAACGATGATTATAATAATAATATTATTACAAGAAAGACATTGATAGACTGCAGAATTTCAAAACTCTGCTGCTCGCTTAGTCTTTTCATGTAATCCTCGTACACACTCTGCTCCTCTCATCAATGAACTTCATTGGCTGCGAGTTAATAATAGAATTATTTTCAAAATTATTCTCACTATTCACAAATGTATCTATGGTTTTTCTCCTAACTATTTATATGGTTTTCTCGACCAACGTATCCCTACACGTACAACACGTTTCTCTTCATCTGTACATTTCATTATACCACGTTACAACAAGAGAATTGGAGGTTTTTCATTTCCTTGTTATTAGTATTAGTATTAGTATTTAGATACGCTATTCATGGAAAACTATATCATAGCGTTTACAGAGTTGAATAATGATTTGAAGCAATAAGCTCAAGTTAATTTTGAAAAAAAGATATGTTTTCAGTAGTTTTTAAAAAGATTCAACATTATTTGTTGTTTTAATAACTGTAGGGAATTTATTCCATTCTATGGCCGCTGTTACACTAAAGGAACGATCACATGATCTGCTATGAACTAAGGGGCATGAAAGGCGAAAAGGGTCTGATTCAGAGCGAAGATTTGGTCGTAATGTATGACGAATTTTTAAACAACTACTGAAATATATTGGTGCTTGATCACTGAGACATTTAAACACAAATAAAAGAATTTTAAATAAAATGCGTTCTTTGATGGGTAGCCAGTGAAGACAATTAATCAGTTGTCTGGCATCACTACGTCTGTCTTCACGATATATGAGATTCTGAAAACTTTGTAGTTTCCTAATGTGTGCCTGGGTAACCCCTGTAAGGAGACCATTACAATAATCTAGTCTAGAGAGTACATGACTTCTCACTGCATGGTTACATGCGTCTTTAGTAATGTACTTTCTAATCCGTTAATTGTTATGCTTCTATACTTTGGAATAATCTTCCAACTGACCTTAGAAATATCTCTACTCCTAATCTTTTTAAACGTGCACTCAAGACTTTACCTGTTTGCGTAAGTTTCTTTATGCTGCTTTTTCCTTTTGTGCAATATAAATACCCAATACCAGTACCAGTTACAATAGTAATAACAAACATAATAATTATTATAATAATAATGTATTATAGATTGATTGACTGGTTGACCTCATGATTGTGGTTGTTTGTTTGGGTGGCCTGTATAAGGACATAAGCCTTCAGAAATCTGATATTTTATAAAACCTACAAATTGTAAAAAAGAAATGATATTTTGGGGTTATTCCAAATTAGGACTTCGTAACAATTTTTTAGATTTGAGAATTTCGATGTATACATTATAAACTTTAATTCTAAGTACGATGACTTTGTTTAGTGTTTTTTATATATAGGGGCCTATCTTTGACCTTAAATTGTATTTTACTTACAGTTTTATGTAATAATATATAACGAGTTTTAGTTTTATTGTATCGTTCCGCAATATAAGAATGATTTATCTGATTTGCTGGTACAATATATGTATAAAGTTGGTAAACAGCTTAACCGAAAGCATTAAAATCATGCCTTTTTTGTTCGACTTCTGTCGTGGAGCTCCTGTAGAAATCACTGTACTTATAGCTTATTTAGCTATTTCACTTCTCTCCATACAAGGAGTGGTTTTCACAGAGTATGTAGTTTTGTTGGAACTAAATTCAACATCTGAGGATGTAGACCCATATTACACTCAGGTATTAGTGGCAAATTGGACCACAATTTTTCTTGTGTGTCAGTCTCTGCCAGCAATATTTATTATGCTGTACGTGTTAACATGGAGCGACCGCTTCGGCAGGAAATTCACAATGATTCTTCCAACTATAGGATTGCTAGGGGCATCCATCAGTTTTACTATCGTGTACGTATACGGACTACAGATCGAGTACCTTCTTATCGGTTACCTTTCAATTGGTTTGACGGGAAACACCATTTTGCACCGATCTGGTGCCGGTTCCTATATTAGTGATACATGTACCCATTCAAATCTAACACTTCGAATGACGATACTTCTTGGTATCAATTACCTTGGAATTGCTCTAGGACAGTTATGTTTTTCCGTATGGATAGATACCACCGGATTTCTACAGCCTTTCATATTCATGACAGCTTTACTGGCTTTTTCTATTTTTTACACCGCATGTTTGATGGAGGAATCTATAGATCCTAGGCAAGTGCAGCAGGAGTTTTCTTTCAAAGATGTTGTAGCCGACATAATTAATGTTATAATGAGCAATAGAAACAATCGTCGCAAATTAATGTTGTTGCTCATGAGTGCTCGTGTTGTAAACTCAGTCATGATAAATGCCTTTTTCTATGGGATACAACTGTACGCTATCGGTCCGCCTTTGTACATGTCTACAAGCGCCGCCGGTTATTATACCTTCGCATTCCTTCTATCAAATGCAGTGGGTAAGTAGGCTGAATACAGTTTACAAGTACATAAAGAACATAAATTTTAGCATGTTAAAATACAATCATAAAATTAATATTAAGAAAATTAACTGGAGTACAAAACGACTATCTACATTGATCATCAAAAATTTCAGATGAATACAATTGCATTTCCATTAACTTAAGTCCTTATACGAGTAAACTTCATTCTACCAACCGACCCTTAGCAAAGAGCAACTCGAACAAGCGCCGATGTTTATGCGGTTCCCCTTACCCCTCGGTCACTCTACTCGCCCCACAATATTTACCCAATTAGTTTATTATTAAAACTGTCAAAAAAAATTTAAATTATTTGTAGTAATGTTATGGGGATCGACTTATGTATGGTAATACAACGCCCTTTTCATTCGGAAATTACAATGTCCGCTTATATGCCAGAATGTTACGTACAGGACAATATAAAATAAATGACAGCAGCACTTTTGAGACTAACAATATAGAATTATGTTGTTGTTCTATACCAGACCAACGCGGCTACTCTTTTTATTCATCATGGTACAGGACAATAAAGGTGCACCAACAATTAATTTTGAAGATATAAGATTGTCACACCCTTTATCAAAATCCTGGTTAAAGAGCTGAAGAGAGAGTGCGAGAGTAGCGAACTAATATTTTGTATTGACTAAAATTCTGTTCAGACTATCACATTTTCTTTGACAAAAAAAACTGTTGTATGCCCATATATAGTTGATGTGCCTATATATGGTCATGATGTGCCTATATATATATATATATATATGGTCATGATGTGATGTCATCATGACCATACGCATGACACTTTTTTTTATAGTTTAGACAAGGCCTTACAAACTACTGTCAATTTACATTGCCATTGTTATTTAGGAATGCTGTTTATCACCAAAGCATTGCAGAAGTATATCCACATAAGCGACTACGCTCTCATCTACCTGGGGTCGTTTTCAGCTATGACGTCATTGCTGGTCATCGCTGTCGCTTCCTCTGTCACTATTGTATACTTGTGTGAGTTACTGTCCATTATAAGACCATAGTGTATTGAGTTTTTAAAAATAATTATATCTCCAAATTGGCTTTAAATTAAAACTGATTATTATTTTGATATTATTGTTTCGGATTCCCTGAAGTGTGTGACAATTTCATGAAGAATACAACAACATAATGACAATGATTAGAAAAAGAAAGAAAATTCACATTGTGTAGAAATATATCTCAATCTCACTAATTATTTCTTCCAAATTCAATAAACAACAGTAAAACAATTCATAATAGATAAGTTTGATAATCTTGATCACAACCTGCTTTCAAATTTTAGGCAACAAAACGGTGCAATGGTTTTGGGTCCCTGTAAGAATCTGTTTTTGTGTTTTTTTTTTTGTTTTTTGTTTTTTTTTTTTTTTGTTCTTTTTTTTTTAACTTTAGACGGTGTTTGTCATGAATGCAAGCATAATTCTGCAAGTCCTTGTTTGCTGGTACTTTTCTAAACTGTACATTCTGCGGCATCATTGAAAAAATTTTACATTTCCATTTGTCGAAAGTCTCATTAATAATTTAGAATTTCAGAATCTTTAAATGTGTTTTAAAATCCGTCCTACTCTTCGAAAAGAGAGAAGATTTTAAGAGATTTTCTTGTGTAACAGAAAGGTTGGTCGAATTTTATTTTTGACGACGGTATAAATGCAATAGTAGACGTTTTCTGATCATTATGTATTAGTATTATCGAGTGTTTAGAAAAGTGCTGACTTTATTAGGTATAAGCCTGTAATAGTGGATGAGTACTAAGATTACCTTCATATACGGTAGTCTCATGAGTTTAAGATGATACAATGGAGTACGCGCTCAAAATATTAGTTTTAAAAGGTTCAAGGTTATTTATCTATATTGCGCAAAATACGAGAGTTTTATAAATTGTCTTAATGATATGATACCTATCTGGAATGGATATAGTGTCATTCTGTAGACTGAAAAACAAAAAGCTTTGTACTCTTCCTCACTGTGCTTAATACCAAACATTGAGAGTCATATGCAAGTCTAAATGTAGGCCCTCACTGGGCATTTGAATAGGTTGACTTTTACCAGGGAACAGTGAAATATATACAATACTTCGTATGAGTTGATGGTAGTAGATCATGAATTTGTGCTATAAACACCATCGTAATTCACAAATCCGAAATTTATCATAAATTAGTTGCTTCTCAAAAATGTAACTTTTTAAATAAATGGAAATTAATATAGATTTATTGAAACATCTCTCTGGATATATAATTTATTAGGCGTGTATACAAATACATCAAGAATTACAGACGCCTTGCTACTTAACATAACCAGTGGCATATCTGGAAGTCTTAAAATGGGGAGGGTGGGGGCTGATGGAGAGCACTAAGGTAAAGTGGGAGCCTCAATTATTGAGTGAGGGGGCGATAGCTCGCGAAATAGGGTGATATAAGGTAATTTTTAACTACATGTGGGAGGGAGTGACCGCACCAGTAGACACTGATAATAATATAAAATACTATTTTCTGTAAAAACGTTAATATAAATAGAGATGTAACTTTGAATTTGTTTAAAGCCGTGCCATTGACTGCCATGGCTGCCCTACCGAAAGCAATCATAGAAGCTCAACTTCCAAAGCTGGTGGAGAAGAACGAGAGAGGTCAGTTTAACTACTTCTTAATGGTCTTTGAATGTGTGGTTGATATGTTTTTTTTTAATAGAATAAAATTACATTTTTATTTTATTAACAAGAGATTATACAGTGGTCCCTTTACAATAACGGTTCCTTAAAGACTAGGGACCACTGTCTTCCTTGCTTAATGTTACTTACTGGTGCTTTAAGTAGTAACACAGAATTAAACAGAAACACGATTTGTACTTAAAATACTTTAAAGTTTCGGATCCAGGAATTTGAAATAGGCGGGGGGGGGGGCAAGGCAGGGAATTTAAATGGCCGGAAATGGCACTCAAAAAAAATAAAATAAAAATTGAAAATAATTTTCTTCTCCATTTTTCTACAATTTTGAAAAATTGACGGGGGGCGGCGGGTCGGCTGGGCCCCAATTGAATCCGCCACTGATTTCAAATAGCATGTCGTTTTGTTTTTCATTTAGACCTGTACTGCCTCAAATAACATACTTTTTAAAAAGGGCAAACATCTGATACATGTATTAACAGGTAATAATTTTGCAATTAGACATCAAAGTATACTTAACAAGTAAAAAGGTTTTAGTATAACGTATTATCTTGAGATTATATATAAAGAGGCGTTTGATAAAATGAATCAATAGGGCCTACATTAAAAAGGTGGGCTACTGCTTCAAATTGTAGCAATAGTTCTTGTAGTTCACTCGAAAAATTATAGGCCTACGACTAAACGCAAATTAGAATCTGTCGCCCTCATAATGATGTGAGTTAAATACGTTCTTCTAAAAATCCACAAAACATAAATTTTAATGCTTCAACAATTATGAATAGTGTCCTTGATTAGATTATGATACGTCTCTAAAATGGTGGTACTCATCCGTATACATTACGCTTATCTCTTATAACTTATAAGTTAATGAAACTACTAAAATTAATCGGGGTTTTTTGTGAACATTGCACGATTAACCCTGCAAAACTTGCATAGATAAGGTCAACTGTAAACATATTTGATAGGCAGACCCCTATTAAAAATTAAACAAAATATTAAAATTACAGTGTTAATTAATTGCACAGAGAACCTGAATAAATTGTGAATAAAATTGCAGTATAAAAATATAATAGGGCCTATAAAAATAGATTGGTACAAAAATAGTCTATGTAAGATTTTAGATTTAATATCTAATTATTCGGCACTGCAAATTCTGTATGCTGGTATCATATAGATTTTGACACCCGTGAATTTTGCACACTTGCCTTCCTAGGAGAATTCGACCAGAGCCAACTTTCTGGTAAATTTGAAATTAGTGTGTGGGTTTTTTTCAAAAGAATAATTTAATCTAACAGTTAATAATTACTGAAGTTAATGAATATTCATAAAATTATTTTATATTTCGTTATGAAGGAGCTATATTCGCTCAGTCTGGTGTTTTGGACAACCTCGGGTTCCTACTAGGACCTGTTTGGATTGGCGTCACATACTCAGCTACCGTAGAAACTATTCCAGGTCTTATTTTCTACATAATGTGTGCAGGAGCTCTAGTTACAATGCTTCTTATAGTGTAAGTATTGACCATATTTATTTCATTATATTTTGTCCAAAACTAAATAACAATTACAAAGACACTGGTATAGGCATTTATAATAAAGCAACAGATAAAGTGCCTTCCTCAAAGACATAAGCAAAGTGCACAGCGAGGGATTGGGAAACCTCGAGGTTGGGAAACCAAACCGTTCCCGCTGCGTCAAACCGCTGGGTGCGTAAAAGTGACAATCATCACAAACATTTTAATAAGCAGGTCAGATGCCCAGAGCCGAAGCTGCCCTCTTTATTTTTATGGTTATTAAGCAACTAAATATATTTTTTGCAATGCTTTTGCACACTGCACCACAGATGACTAAGTAATACGGCCGGTGGCTGACCACTATATTCATTATTTACCTCGACAAATACATATTGACTACTGTATACTTGTTTCTTTTTAACAGATATATTCAACTGAAATTTGGATCTGTTGAAGAAATGCTGGCCAGGTCATCCAAAACTGAAGAGGAGTATATCAGCGCTAGTGAAGAAACCTATCTTTTATCGACATCATCGATCGGCCTATAGGGCTAATAAAAGATTAACAACTGAGTAAAAAAGAATTGATGCAATTAACGAGGGAGTGATATTACATGATGCTTCAGGGGTGGATTTAGGGGGATACCGGGCCGGCCGCGGCCTCCCCCACCCGCTCATTAATATTAATTTTCTTTTTTTTTTTTTTGGAAAGTTAAAAAAAAAAAAAAAGAAAGAAAGAAAAAGAAATAATTTCTCACCCAAAATGCCTCAGAGGTTATTTTCAGGGTCTAGAAAACAACAACAAAATTCGCCAGGACAGGCCCCAGGCCCCTAGGATAGTGTTGTCTCGATTGGAAACACATTCTCCCCCCAACCCCTTTCCGGATGTCTCTGGCTCTGCCCCTGTGCTTCAGAAAGAGTTATATGCAATGACAGTAAATCCATAATTGACGTCAGTGCCTTTTTAACATAGGTATAATGGACACATTAGATATGAAACCACCTGCTACAAATAAGAGGAAAGATATAATAGGCCAATTTTAGTACTCATGATGTCTACAAGATTTAACACAACATTAACAGTGACTGATACCATATTAATGTGTGGGAAAGGATTTGCATTCAGGGGTGGGGCTGATGGGCATTCCCAGAAAACTGGAAGCCATCAAAGAACTCCCTTGCCTGCAATTCAATATTCTCGGTCTTATAGATAATAAAAATAACGACAATTATAATGGTAATATAAACGTCTCTTCTTTTATTTATATTTTCTGGAAAAGACACAGGGTACACTATGTGCTATACACAAGGAACACAAAAACAATGACGATAAAGGATAATAATAAATATTATTAATATTAATCTCACTTACAGCAGTTTGATCAAACTTATTGTTTAATGTATTTACTTATTTAGATTGTTTCTTTTTCATATAATTTCATTTTTTTTTAATGTTACTTTTATTCCTGATTAAACACAACTTTTAAATAATCTTTATTTAAGTGACCTATTTATCTTAACAGACCCCATCCCATGGAATATAAATCACAAAAAAAAAAATGCTAAGAACTAGAATTATTTCTTAATTACAATTTTCAAAAAGTTAAAAAAAAAAAGTAAAAATGTTACCATTTAGGCTTTGGGCCTCTTATACGTTCCAATTCTTTTTGCCTTTTGGATTCCAAAATTGTGTCTTCCTCAAGGCGCAGCCGTTCCATTCTTAGTTTAGCTAGTTCGTAGCGGTATGGTGAAACCACCTCTTCTCCATCAACAAACTGTTGAGATGCCACAAGATAGTTATAATCCGAAAATGCCTTTGATGCAGGCTGGTGACTCGAAGCTAAAAAATTGCTTGACTTCCCTTTTGAGATATTTGAATGTAGAGGTTGACTTAGCGCATTTCTCAAAGCTGATTGTCTAGATGTTACGGGGAAGAAATTGCTTGCATTTGGAGGAATTGCTATCTCAGAATTAATACGCTTTTGAGCAAGTTCAGTGCCCAGCATTCCAGTAGTTCTTGAATGCGGTGATATAGATTTTGTACTCACCCCGAGAGATTCAAAAACAGGAAACTCTGCATCTTTCCTCAGGTGTATCGGTTCTATATACCACTGCGACTCTGGAAGATTTCTAGATTTATAAGTGGTTTTTTTCTCGTAGTCCTCATTTTCTTTCAAGTCACTGTCAATGAGCTTTTGTAGTTCATTTTCAAAAGCCATCAAACTTTCTTCATCATCACTGTCTCTGTCGTGGGCGTGACCACCATAATTATGCTCTGTGAAACTCACACTTTTGTTGAGGCTTTTATTCAAGCTGCTGTTTAAACTTTGGAGATCCAATGACAATTCGCCATTTCTTTTCCTTCTGTCCTTCTTAAGACTACTCTTCTTTCCATTACGAAGAATGCTGCCGACACTATCTGCGAGTCTTTGTGTATCTGTTGAACGAAAACCCTCATAGATTTTACTCCCTGTCTCATTTTTCAATGTATTTCTAGCGAAAATAGTTGACTGAGACAAATTACCTGTACTTAATGTACGTTCTGAGTTGGTCTGGTACAGCCTTGGATTTTCATATCTGCAAGAAATTTCCTGGGTTAAAATTACAGTCAGTAGTAGGCCTAGGCATAGTAGTAGTAGTAAAACTTATTTGTACTGTACTTCAATTGTTTATTTTTAATTATTTTTGGTTAAGCTAGGATATTTTATGTTTTCATTCCATTTCTTGTGTTCATTTTGTGTAAAGTGCTTTGGCCAAGAAGCATTGTTTTGTATTAAGCACTCTATAAGACCAACAATAACATATTATTATTATTATTCATTATTATTTTAGATTAACCTAGGTCTAGTCCTAGCCTAGTGATATTAATATATGTTGGTGTAGGGCCTAAATACTTTATAAAGTTCATTGTTTAATTTTTCTTATTTGTTAAACAAAGACTTTGGAAATCAATGCTTTAGAACTGATGAGAAAGTGTCATTCAGTATTAGGCCAAATAAAATTAAAATTAATTGCTAGTTAAGTTTCACGTCCACACCCTCATCAAATTCTGGAGCCTCATGAAAAAATTTACTATTTGCTATTTTTCAAAAAAAAAAACATTAATTTTTTCATGTACAATAAAAATAATGACTATCTGAAAGAATGTTGTCAAGCTTAGGGCACATAGAAAAAATTATTAGAGGGGAGGGGGTGTTCCTTTTTGTATTTTTAATCGGAACAATAGAATAGGCATATTGATGTGTTTTTTTATCAATGAGGGAGGAACCGTTTTTATTTGGCAAGAATATTGTAAATATTGTATAAAAACTGGTTTAATTCTATAATTTTTTAAAGAAAATGTATTTCCAGTCACAAAACTGCATTGTTTTTTTTTTATCTTGTTGAAATGATGTAGCAAAAAAATTTATTTTTTTTATTCCCGCATCAATATTTCCCAAATTTTTTATGCAGACGGGAGTGATAATCTAACAATTTTTTTCTATGTGCCCTAAGAAGGGGTGGGAACAAATGGCAAGAATTTCATTACAAAGATTCATTTTATTTCATTTATAAAAAAAAGATTTTTACTATTTACCAGCCTGTTTACCATTAGTAGTGAGCTTTCGATTCACGATGGTGGGCAATGGGTACGGAGAGCTACCTGACCGTCACGAACGCCTCTTATCCTGTTGTGAAAACATGTTTCGATCATTCTACCCGCTGCACGACGGTGGCTCGTACACAAAGGCCCTCAAGTTAACGTTGAATGAAAACTTTCTTGCAAACTAGCCTAGCCTGGTACGCATTCTAAGAAACAGAGAATGCTGAATTTACGTGTAGTTAAGTGAAAACACTGAAAATGCATATTTTCTTGATGATGCAGAATTTATGTTTTTATATGACATAAATACGTCAAGAAATCCAGATCCCCAGTACAACAATTATGCCTCATTTGATTTAAACGGATACAATGATGACGAGTGTAACAGTTAGGTTAGAGGCTGCTTGCACAGAAAGCTGAAAAGCCTAGGTTTCGTCTGTCCATGCATCACACACAACTTAAACATTCCCTGGTTCCCGGTGTGTCGCTTCCCGTCATATTTTAGACCAAACGTTAAATCGAGAGAAGACCGTTCTGGACTTGAACAAGAGACGGAGGGTACTGAACTTACACCGATGCGCAGATACATTTTTGTACCATTTTACCGTCCTCTCCTGTCTACCATCATGAATTGAAAGCTCACTAGTATACGCTAGGACATTAAAAAAAAAAAAAAAGTAAATATCCTCACCAAAAAAATAATTTCAAATCCCGGACATGACACTAACAATTAATTTTATTTGGCCTAAAGGCTAAAGAAAGAATAAATAAAACTACGACACACACATTTCACAAACATGGCAACTACATTCAATCGTGTAATGGTATTCTCTCATTGTTGTCTAGCCTTTGACCTACTGTACGCCTAGGTCTAGGCCCCTAGGCTAGGCCTAACTAGACTGAGCTCTATCAATCAGAACAGTGCGTCTCCGCCCCCCAACGATTGGCATGCTCTATCTCCGCGTCCCTGGCAACCTGGTAACTAGCCTAGGCCCAGCACAGGCTAAACTACAGGCGCCCTAGGCCTACGTTCATTCATTCGATTGTAAGATACAATGGGAAATACCTTATCGGTGTTGCTGTACCATGCAAAACAAAGTCTTTATCCGGATTTCTAGGCCTAGTAAACATTCTTAGAATTAGATAACAGGTCGACCGCCGACACAAGAGAAAACACACAGCATAAACAAAAAGTCGTCACGCTTCGCTAAGGATGGGTGCGTGGTTTGCGCATGTCCAATAGCGATCAATCATTTTTTCCATAACAGAAATGAATTGCCTAATAAGCAATTAGTAGAGCCCCGCATAGTACACTATAGGAAAATTATTATACGAAGGTTAGATTCAATGCTTGAAAAATTTTCCTGTGGGCCTGCAAGGCCCGAAGGAAATTTTTGAATAATTTCTATTTTAATTGGGTTTTTTTTTAATCGAATATTCAGCCATGGATTTTTCAAGTCCAAGTCAGATATGTGAGACATGTGTTGGCTTGGTGTGGGCATATTTTTATGTTTTATGGTCTGACTGCCCGACGAGCTCTGTCCGGCGGTGGTGGGGGGGGGGGGGCTTGACCTTTCCGGTAGGGGGACTTAAGTACCCCCTGTCCCGCCGCAACTGCAATGAATACGGGTGTCCCAAAGGAGGGGTCCTTAGTAGGCCTATGTATTTTAACACATATCAAATTTTAATCAATTAAGTCAAACCTAAGGCTTTTAGTACAATACTCGCGATTCTGTGAGGTATCCGGGGCGGATCAGATCATTGAGGTGTAAATACATCCTACTCCATGATATTTGCAGGAGGGGGATGCAGAAAGAAGGGAAACTCCTATAAAAATAACATAAGGATGTGGAGCAATGAAGTATCTAAAAGTCTTGAAATGGGAGGGCTGATGGGGTAGTGCACGAAGGTCACGGGGGTGGGGTTTAGAGCCCACAAATGTAAAAATTTACCACAAAAATGTAAAAATAACAACAAATGTAAAAACTTTGTACCCACAAGTGTTAAAATAACATCAAATGTCAAAAAAAATCTGTTTAACCAACAAATTTCCATTTTTACCTCAAATGTCATAATGTCAACAAATGTATAAATTCATTCTAATATAAGTTATTATCAGTTGTATGGGTATGGCATGTGTGTGCGTGAGATTTTCCTACTAAGCATTGAAACCTTTTACAGTATATTGAAGGACTGCTGAGCAGTTAAGGGCCCGGTTGCGCATTTTATTACCAAAGCAACTTAAGAAAATAGGCACAACATAATATTGATATGTATAGATTTAAAACAAAAATCGTGTGCCAAGTTTCTGACGCCTACTATGGCCGATCCTCCAGTCATAGGCCTACGGTCATTATTGACGCTCATTCTTGCACTGGGATAAAACTTGCCTCAGTGTGAATACTTTACATTGATAAAGGTGGAAACGCCAAATGCGAATAAATTTAAAAGTAATGGATGAATAAATAAAAACAAGAATATAAATATGCAAGGGTGAAGGATTGATCATCATAAAAAGCTGTAGGCACAACGATCACTGTCTGTGAGGATGGTTTTAAATCTATATGTAGAGCATTAAATTGTAAATTTAATGCTCTATGAGTCTAGAGTGCTCTTAGTCTAGGTTCATGTTTTTTTTTGTTTTTTTTTTTGTCCGTTTCCTTCCGTTGTTGTCAAGCGCCTATCTATAATGAAGTATGGGCCAACTAAATGTACTGAAATAACTTAATTAAACTGATTCAATCAAGCAAATGCTTGTCAACTGGTTGTGAAGGGGTACAAGATACAATATTATTTATGAAATTGTTTGTATATTATGCAGTTATAATGTATGAGGGAAAATCAATAAACTGAAACTGAATTATATTTTCATTGCTGCGAAGCAGCCAATTCATATTCTTGACAGCAACCTCTGAAAGGTCATTGTTTGTCAAAAAACAAGTGCCTAAGACGACTGAAAAGCGGAGTTTCCTTCTTTCGTTCTGCCGGGTAAAATAAATTACTTTAGGCGACGTTTGTAGACTAACCTTCTCGTACCAACGTCCGCATGTTCGCGCTCTCTAGGCCTAGACTAGCTAGGATGGTATAGCCCTAGCCTTGAAGGGACGAAGGTCCCAATGAAAAACAACGTCGCTCTTTGATAGCCTAACATTGTCTATTTAACATCACAATAATTCATTATTAGACCTATAGTTGTTTTTGAATTGTACTCCACAAATCTCAGCCGATACCTCGCACAACTCGTTAACGTCTAGTCTCTCGCTATCTATTGTCGTGACGTCATGGCTCGCTGGCTCACACTTGCGATGTCTCGCACTTGTGATCAAATAACACGCTGGCTCGCACTTTGGCAACACTCTTTGGCAGTCAACTCGCCCCTAGAAAACCTGCCCTTGGAAACTTGCCCTATAAAAAATGTACACTTCCTAGACCATGCAGTCTTCAAAATAAAAATTGTAACCTTTGGTAATCAACTACACCTTCCACATACATAGAAATTTTTGAAACTTTATTAAAAAAAAACCTAAACCATAATTCACCATAGACACTTTTTGACAAAAATGAAAAATTACTACTGAGAAGTGTTCTAATATAGACAATGGGTCGTGTCTCATATTATTTGTTATAGTTTTATTATTCATTATTTTCACTTGACTTGCATAAATAATTTTGTTCGAAGAACATTTATATGCAGTTGTACTTCGCAGCACTTCACTTGCAATTTGCAATTTCTAGTTTATAGTATTACTTTTGTTGAGGTCTCCATCTCAATACAACAAGGTAATAGAGCCACAGGCTTATCATAGATAGAAGAAACACCGTTTTCTTTCTTTTAATAACACAAAATGATTTATATCGCCAGATATGTTAAATTTTCAGTTACGGATAATAGATGCATATTCTGGTATTTAGGACCATAATTATTCTACAACCAGCAATTTTAAGGATGTGAAATACAATTAAATTTGGGAAGAATTGGATATATAAAGGTAACAAAGTCAAAAGTCTGGAGTATCATATCCGTTTACCATAGTACTAAATACTTTGCAGTATTACTAGAGCATATAAATTAGAGCATATGTATCTGATATATTGACATATGTATATGCTCGTTATTAAGGGTCAAAGGTCAGATATGTCATTTGCGATCACTTTCGGACAAAACGCTGCATTAGAGCAAATAGATACAGTACATGTATATTCCCGACGATTGGACACCAAAATATATGGTCTCTGTGACTAACGGATAAGGAGATATCTACAGGGTAGATAGGGTCAGAGGTCAGAAATGTCTTTTTTCAGTCACTTCTATAGACAAAACGTTGCATTAGTGCAAACAGAAACATGCATGTTTTGAACACGCCACAATTAGGTCTCTATGACCAACGGTTATGGAGGTAAGAACATACTGCAAGGTACTATAAGGTCAATGGTCAGCTAATGTAATTTTATGTCACATTCGGACAAAACATTGCAATAAAGATGTACATGTTCTGAACAATTCAAGAGCCAAACTTAAGTCTTTATGCCTAACAGTTTTGGAGATATGCAAGGTATCTATAGGGTCAAAGGTCAGAAATGCTATTTCCAGTAACTTTTGGACAAACTATTGCATTAGTACAAATATAAACATGTACATTCAGAACAATTTAAGACCAAAAGTAAGTCTCTACTACTTTCCATAAATTTATTCTTTAATAATAATAATAATATAAACTTTATTTAGTAAATCAAATACATATCAAAATACAATATAGAAATATTTTAAAATGTAGAAAAACTAATGTAAAATATTAGGCCAGCTCTGACATATTCTACAATTTAAAAGCAACTTATCACAGTCTTTACAATCAAATTTTCAGACAAATTTATACACAATATAAAACTGTAAATAGATTTACGCATAAATTTGACACCAAAACTATAGGAAGACCAGAATTAGCAAACATATCGGAAGCACTACAAAATTTACTATTTTTATTTTACGCAAAGCGCCATTTTGAATTCAAAGGAGCAACCGGCATGGGGGACAACAAACGGCCACAAATTGTATAAGAAACATTTTACGAAGCAGTGGCGGATCCAGAGATGTCCAAAAGGGGGGCCAGAAAGGGGGGAGCCGAAATTTGGGCCGATCGAGACAACAATGTCCTAGGGGTTCCGCGAAATTTTTGTGTTCTAAACGCCCGAAAATAACATTTGTGGCGTTGTGGGCTATCATTTCTTTCTTTTTCTTTCTTTTTTTTTCTTTTTTCCCTTTTTTACCTCCCAAAAGGGGTGGGGGCCGGGGCCAGCCCCCCCCCCCATAAATCTGCCCCTGCGAAGTGCTTCCTTTTTAAAAAAAAAAACCATTCCTCCTATTAATATTATGGTGATGCTAGATTTTAGCTCATCGACTTTGGCCACTCAATTTCAATTCATTATTTTTCATGAATATTTTGCTATTTAAAATATTTAATGTGGTGACCAATAACAAAGATGGAATCTTTATGAATAATTGACTGTAACAAATATATTTTTATTTAATTAAAGGTAAAATGCAGACTACTAAAACGACGAAACAATATGAAATGTCTGCAAAAAAGGCTTATCATTAGAAAATGAACACAATCAACTCACTGCACTTCATTCGATATTAATCGTTTCAGACTGGAACAACATGCTCATTGAATTGTAAATAATTATCCTTCCAGTTATCGTAGGATTATGCTTAAACAATAAAAAGCACTATAAAAAACAATTTCATCGTCATGGGGGCCTACTGTAATACACTGGAAAACAAACAGCTGCATGTTTAGTAATTATTCAGACCCAGACATTAAAAAGCCACGATCAATAATGTTTTTATCGTTAAAACTCTATAGTTTCCTTAAATTTTTTCCAGTTTAATGCTTCATTATTTTTATTTTTCATGATGTGCAACGCACACACGCTTTTTCGTGCATTACATTTTTTGGACAAAATGTTACATTAGAGCAAATATAAACATGATGTCCCGAACAATTTGAGACCAAAGTAAGTCTCTGCGACTTTCCATTGCCAAGATAAATGATATTCACCCTCGCATGTATTTGGAAATAAGAGCAGCACAACAAAAAACAGGCCACAGTCAAGGGTTTCGCATTGCACACCTTCCATCAAACACCAGGAAAATTATCAATTGTTTTTACTTTTATGTTTTAAGTGTTTATATTATATTATTTTATTACTATCATATTTATTTCAATTTATCGTATTTGCTTTTTCTGAATTTGGCCAGTGGCCCCCTGCTGCACCAGTCGCGATTCGACCTTATTGATGCGACTCAACATTTGCTGGCGTAACGCCAACTCCATTGAGCCACATACCCACAAGTTCAAACCATGGAGGAATAAATTTATTCCTCCATGTTCAAACAGTGCGTAAAAACTGCCAAACGATATCGAGCCACGACCGGTACAACAGTTTTCCAATTTTTTAAATATTTTATTTATTTTTATTATTTATTGGAACTCTTAACAATCTCATGAAATCATCGAGCGATTCTGAACTTTTTATTAAAGTAGTAAGCTTGTTCCACATGACAACAGCACGGCAGAAAAAACTGTATCTGAAAACATTTGCCAGTGCGCAATTACCAGAAACGAGGAAACGAGACTGATGATAACCATGAACTGGAAAAAAAAAGGGAAGCAAAAGGACAGGTTCCACAGACTCAATGTCCAAACAAAGGGAAAACGCCCAGGACATAAAATATCAAGACATCAGAAATACATATAAAACTCTCATATAAAAATACAATATTAATTTTTTTTTTATAAAATGGAAAAAATTGAAAAGGAGACATAAAAAAAAAAGCAAATAAGAGCAGCACAACAAAAAACAGGCCACAGCCATGGGTTTCGCATTGCACACCTTCCGTCAAACACCAGGAAAATTATCGATTGTTTTTACTTTTATGTTTTAAGTGTTTATATTATATTATTTTATTACTATCATATTTATTTCAATTTATCGTATTTGCTTTTTCTGAATTTGGCCAGTGGCTGCGCCAGTCGCGACTCGACCTTGTTGATGCGACTCAACATCTGCTGGCGTAACGCCAACTCCATCGAGCCACATACCCGCAAGTTCAAACCATGGAGGAATAAATTTATTCCTCCATGTTCAAACAGTG
The DNA here is from genome assembly GCF_011630105.1 of Anneissia japonica. NCBI lineage: Eukaryota > Metazoa > Echinodermata > Crinoidea > Comatulida > Comatulidae > Anneissia > Anneissia japonica. Next base: position 482,546 of record NW_022699685.1, on the reverse strand, counting down.
CGTAAAAACGTGTTAAGAGTTTCAATAAATAATAAAAATAAATAAAATATTTAAAAAATTAGTTTAGAAAATTAGCTTAGAAATGTAATCAGATAAATTTATGGGAATTTGCTGGAATTTAGCTTTTGCGAATGTAACAATATCCTTGCTTTTCCTACGTGATTTAAGTGATTTTAGTTTAGTCGCATAGCCGTCGGAAGCATTTTGCAAGTGGTTCGGCCATTATAGTCAGAGCGGGGGGGGGGGGAAACTAAACAAATTTTGTTGTAAAAGTAGGGTGTTGAGCATCCACTATCAGCCCCATCATGGTTGCTGAACAACTTTTTTGCAACTCTGAATGCCCGGAAATAATGCTGAAAATTTGTAGAGCCGCTAGCCCCTCCCCTCAAAGAAATAAAATGGTACCTCTTGATGCCTGGAAATACAAGCTGGCAAACCTGTATAGCCACCACCCCTCCTGTCTATTGGCAGACAAAGATTTGAAGTTAGTGGGGACTAGAGATATACCCACCTCTGCCCCATATGTGGGCCCGGAAGTTGAGCAAAATTTTGGCAATAACTAAGTTATTGTTATGAAAATAGGCCTATGTAGTACAATATATACCGTACTGTACATCATAAATTTACTAAATTTATCTATATTGAAATATTTGCTCTCAGCGTACACTATATTCCATATTCTAAGTTTTGTGGCATGAAGATATCCCCAGCAGACTTGAGAGTGTGTGAGTAATGTTCATGAGGTACTCTCCCATATATAATACTAATAGGAAGATTTTTTTTAAAGGCATCATATTCTTACTGGTATGACTCAAGAAAAAATAGAGATAATAAAGGCCTATGCCCTGTACCTGATGCTAAAGAGTAGGCACAGAAAAAAAACATCCAGGTTAAAAATGATATATCTGGATACAGAATGTGGTAGCATTGACCAAATTACAATTCGTAAGATTATTTTAAATCATGGCAATAGACAAATGTAGGTCTACTGCGAAAATGATATTGTTCAAAATGTAATTAAGTTGCTTATTCCTCCATGAATAAATAAAGTGCAGGAAACACGAATATATACAAGGAATAACAATGATAACTGTAATTATATCTACACGACGTGCAGTATATAGGCCTAGAACATGTTCTATGAATACACATGATACAGTATGCTGAATTATCTATGGAAATACAGTACCGGTAGGCCTCCTATGCCTACACAAATAACGTCGCGTTTCGACAAACTTACTGCTAGTACAATTTAATTGATACTTACCAAATTCAGACTGAAGCGTAATCAATTATCGATCACGCTCCAGGTCAGTTACATTATCACTTGAATTGTTAAAATGCTGTAATTAAATCCTGTGTTTTCTTCTGGTAGACCTTACAGCGATTACACTCAAACAGACCATGTAGATACCTCCATGTACAGATCTAACCGGTGATATAGACAGAGCGCTAACATTCAAGGGCTATCCAGCTTTTTTGTAAAAGAGTGGGGAGAGGCACAATTTTGTTAAATGTGGCTAGTTTTACAGGGGTTCCGTGGTCACACCGTGGAAACTTTGTTTACCTGGATGCCCAGAAAAAATATGAAATAATTATGATGATGATGACGATGAAGATGAAAGTTTGTTTAAAGTGAGTCCAATTTGGAATCAATGGAAAATAAAGGCCCCGGTAAGGGTGCAGGGAAAAATCCCCTAGAAAAATCAGTAGTTTGGATTTGGTATAGACTAATTTGGGTTTCTATATTTAGTCTTATAAAATAGTAATACTTCCAGAGAGCAAAGCCATATCTTCCCATTGAGCACGGGGACTAAAAAGTTGGGCAAAAATTTGAGGGTTTTGGTTGTAGCGTATAGGCATATTTGGTATTGATTTAATTTTAGTTATAGTTGCTTTGCATTGCATTGGAATTGTTGATTTTGTCGGGTCGCCAACCCGTTCAAATCTCGACATCCCCCACCACCACTCGTCTAACACCACGACGAAGTCATCGGACTAAATTAATATTCAAATCTAATCAAAGACGTTATTATGATTGCTGTTCCCTAATATTGTAGTCTAAAAGTATAATTTTTGGATGCCCGAAAATAGCAACTGGCAATTATAGAGCCAAATACCACTAAACCCCAGCAAGGGGCAGAAACAGCATGCATGATGTGAACAAATTATGAAATTATGGCATCTTGATACCCAAAAATAGCATCTGGCAACTAAGAATAGCAAGTAACCAGGGCTGACTTTGTCCGCATAATAGCCTTGTGTGGTGACTAACCCCAACATTTCATACATAGTTAATTGTAATTATATGTTTATACAGTACTTCTAAACATTGTCAAAATTACAAATTTTTTTTGAGGGTGTAGACTTCTGTTATTTGCCATTCTCTCTAGGCCTATTTGATATTTTTAATTGTAATATTTCTATCTTTAATGTAATAGGCCTATGTATGTAATATTTAATATGTGAAACTGAATGTTTATGTAATTTTATGTACTGTATTGTTAATCTTTAGACATTTATTTTTTATATCATTTTGTATTTTTAAGGCAACTATGACATTTCTTTAGCATTTTCATAACCAAGAATCATCATACGTGCAGTAACCTAGAGTTTCGTAGCGAGGTATGGTCACCTCACAAGGTTAAATATATAGATAAACTTGAAAATGATGCCTGAAAATTGTTGAAATAAACTGCATAAATGACCCAGGTTTTAACGAAAGAGCGCTGTACAGTCAGAGTAGGCCCACATCTTATGTTATAGCAACACCGGTATCTCTGCCCACAAACATCTGAATTACCTATAATACACGGCGCGTCCCTTTATTACAATTTGAGAAGTATGAGAAAAGACGTGCAAGGATATGATTGGTTTTCGGCACATGAAGTAGGTAGATTAAAGTAAATACATCAAAGACAATTACGTTTAATTTTCTATGATACATCACAGCGATTAATAGATCGATGATGACAAATATTACTATATAGAGTGCAGTGGCGTCGAGAGGGGTCTCGACGCCACTGCCGTTTATTCATCAGATTATTCTGATACATCTACATTGCAAAAAAATAATCACATGGAATCATATTCATGTATGTGGGTTTGGACAAATAGGGTCTTAGGAGGAGACTTAATTTGAGGAGCGGCCGAGTGGGGTCCCAAGTGAAGGGGAGAGGGCGGGGGGGGGGGAATGTGAGGCGTTGTCCCGGGGCCCTTACTGGCTCTCGACGCCACTGATAGAGTGTCATATCCGGCAATCTATAGGTACTATTTCCCCAAATTTTACCACCTCCGCCCCACGGCGGAGGTAAAATAAAAACATCAAAGACAATGTTTTTAAGTTTTATTTTCTATTGTACCGTACATCAAACATATCAATTAGATCTATATGGTTGCCAAAAAAATTGATAAAAGATCATGAGAATTTGTTGGCGCTTTATTTTGACTATATATATATATATTTTTTTAATTATTATTTGGTGTGGCGAAGCTACCTTTATTGGCCACAAATGCATGTATTTGACTATATGTGATGAAGATGAATTTTACTGTATAAAAGTGTCATTTCCTGTTATCTACAGGTACTATTTCCACGGAATGTCCCCCACCTTTCAAAACAGATCTGCGCCCTTGCACGCACCCCCTACCGCCAAATCCTGCATCCGCCCCAAATCATACTATCATTTAATAATATACAAGAAGTTATAGTTAGTTACAGACGTACATCCTATAGTCGGAAAGATTTCATAGCCTAACGTAGGTCGACATTTAGAAAGAACAATATAATACTCGAGCGTCGCAACTTTGCGAAGTGTCTCTTGTTATCGTATCGAACTCGACTCGAGTCAATCTGAGACGGCCCGAGTCGAGTTGAATGCAAATGTTTCGTACAGAAAAAGAAAAAAAAAAACCGCGAACGGTCAAGTTTAGCCCATTCGTGTGGTCTTTGTTATGCGTTCATGCAGACGATGTAGGTCAAATTTACGAGTTTTTGCTGAAAATAGAGGTAAAGTTTTCATTATGTTTCATATCTCCCAAAGGATAACAAGTACTGGATAGGGACACTATCAGCTAAAGGCGGTGGACTTCCAGCTTAATGTTCAACAGCAGGTTGTGAAATTCATAAAACGAACGGAAGAAATATACAAATAGGCACAATTGGGTGAGGGCGCCCCACCCACACACCCTTAAAAAGAAAATTACTGTATATTTATTTTCGGCCATCTTCAGCCACCATGCTGGGACTAAGATGGTATGACCCTCCTATACTATAAAATTTCCTCCCTGGGCCCCTTCTATTTTGATTTCCTGGAGCCACCATTCAATAAAGAAAATTAATTGCTCGTGTAACCACTACATCGAAACACTTACTATTCTAGTTCATAAACCATATTTTCTGTCATATCTGTGTCAACAACTAAATTGCATTGTGGTGTATTTAATACAATCACAATGATCTGACATCACATCATGCCTAAGATATTTATTAAGTTTATTACCATTACAATACTAAGGTGGCGTACAAAGGTTATTGACGAACCACGGTGAATTGACGGGAAAAAAACTCGTCTCGGAGAATCAGTGCCGCCAAATTCCGTCTGACTGGTTTGTTAAATTCACTGTGTCAATAGCCTTTGTACTTAACATTATATTCCTTTAATAATAGGTCCTTGTATTTATGTTGTACAGTCGTATATTAAACTTGATTGCATGCCAATCAAATTAAAATTTAAAAAATTGATTGAAGTTAAAATTTCCACAAAATAGGAAAAATCTACAACTCGTAAAATAGTGATAACAAATGCATTAGAAATTAATAGTTAAGAGAAAAAGCCAATATAAAAATTAAAGAAGACATAATGAAATGTTCAGTTAAAAATCTGGTTTAAGAGTCATTGATTAAAATTTTATTAACCCTACCATTAGGCCTATTAAACATTACAAAGTTTAGAATATTTTTTATGAATCATTTAGTACAGTCAATTTTTGCTGTTACTGGCTAAATACATGATTAGTAGGGCTATACGACATAACCATTTCAGCCTCGTTGGTTGGGACTGAGGTGCCCACATTTTGAAAAAAGGGCACATCCAGATGGCCGGAAATAGCACAAAATTTAATTTCGCTTTAAGGGTTTAAATTTGCAGCAAGTAATCAGAGTCTGTTTGGCCGTATTGTGTGTGGTGACGACAGTTTGGCCGACTCCAACCATAGGCCTATGTTTTATATATTGTATATACTATAAATTGTTAATTTATTTTTAACATCTATATATTTTTTTAAAGTAATAAAAGAGAAAAAGTGGTGTGGCCTTTTACCGGTGTGGCCGGTGCGGTTTCGACGGCGGCCCTGGTATGGGCATAGTAGCCAAACTCGCTTTTTTAAACACTAAAGGAACTTTTTTGTTGATAGGCTATGCCAAATTCGATCTTTACATCATTGTTCTTTTATTTAAAAGAGAACTAGCAAAATGATGTTTTGTTCTAGAGGAGATTTTTGATATGCCATTAATAATAGAATCAACCTGAAAATACTTTTTTTGCAATTGTTTATGAAGTTATAGCCCATATACGATTTTACCTTGACGTAACTGGAGAAAAAAGTAATAGTCCACCGGAAATACGGATTTGACTGGACAAAATTGCAACAAAACGTTTTATGATCTAAATATAAACTTAATTATATCAAGGTAATTCAACAAAAGGACGCACATCTCGGGACCTGTCTCTTATACACATCTAGATGTGTATAAGAGACAGATGTAGGTCAAATTTACGAGTTTTTGCTGAAAATAGAGGTAAAGTTTTCATTATGTTTCATATCTCCCAAAGGATAACAAGTACTGGATAGGGACACTATCAGCTAAAGGCGGTGGACTTCCAGCTTAATGTTCAACAGCAGGTTGTGAAATTCATAAAACGAACGGAAGAAATATACAAATAGGCACAATGGGGTGAGGGCGCCCCACCCACACACCCTTAAAAAGAAAATTACTGTATATTTATTTTCGGCCATCTTCAGCCACCATGCTGGGACTAAGATGGTATGACCCTCCTATACTATAAAATTTCCTCCCTGGGCCCCTACTATTTTGATTTCCTGGAGCCACCATTCAATAAAGAAAATTAATTGCTCGTGTAACCACTACATCGAAACACTTACTATTCTAGTTCATAAACCATATTTTCTGTCATATCTGTGTCAACAACTAAATTGCATTGTGGTGTATTTAATACAATCACAATGATCTGACATCACATCATGCCTAAGATATTTATTAAGTTTATTACCATTACAATACTAAGGTGGCGTACAAAGGTTATTGACGAACCACGGTGAATTGACGGGAAAAAAACTCGTCTCGGAGAATCAGTGCCGCCAAATTCCGTCTGACTGGTTTGTTAAATTCACTGTGTCAATAGCCTTTGTACTTAACATTATATTCCTTTAATAATAGGTCCTTGTATTTATGTTGTACAGTCGTATATTAAACTTGATTGCATGCCAATCAAATTAAAATTTAAAAAATCGATTGAAGTTAAAATTTCCACAAAATAGAAAAAATCTACAACTCGTAAAATAGTGATAACAAATGCATTAGAAATGAATAGTTAAGAGAAAAAGCCAATATAAAAATTAAAGAAGACATAATGAAATGTTCAGTTAAAAATCTGGTTTAAGAGTCATTGATTAAAATTTTATTAACCCTACCATTAGGCCTATTAAACATTACAAAGTTTAGAATATTTTTTATGAATCATTTAGTACAGTCAATTTTTGCTGTTACTGGCTAAATACATGATTAGTAGGGCTATACGACATAACCATTTCAGCCTCGTTGGTTGGGACTGAGGTGCCCACATTTTGAAAAAAGGGCACATCCAGATGGCCGGAAATAGCACAAAATTTAATTTCGCTTTAAGGGTTTAAATTTGCAGCAAGTAATCAGAGTCTGTTTGGCCGTATTGTGTGTGGTGACGACAGTTTGGCCGACTCCAACCATAGGCCTATGTTTTATATATTGTATATACTATAAATTGTTAATTTATTTTTAACATCTATATATTTTTTTAAAGTAATAAAAGAGAAAAAGTGGTGTGGCCTTTTACCGGTGTGGCCGGTGCGGTTTCGACGGCGGCCCTGGTATGGGCATAGTAGCCAAACTCGCTTTTTTAAACACTAAAGGAACTTTTTTGTTGATAGGCTATGCCAAATTCGATCTTTACATCATTGTTCTTTTATTTAAAAGAGAACTAGCAAAATGATGTTTTGTTCTAGAGGAGATTTTTGATATGCCATTAATAATAGAATCAACCTGAAAATACTTTTTTTGCAATTGTTTATGAAGTTATAGCCCATATACGATTTTACCTTGACGTAACTGGAGAAAAAAGTAATAGTCCACCGGAAATACGGATTTGACTGGACAAAATTGCAACAAAACGTTTTATGATCTAAATATAAACTTAATTATATCAAGGTAATTCAACAAAAGGACGCACATCTCGGGACCTGTCTCTTATACACATCTAGATGTGTATAAGAGACAGATGTAGGTCAAATTTACGAGTTTTTGCTGAAAATAGAGGTAAAGTTTTCATTATGTTTCATATCTCCCAAAGGATAACAAGTACTGGATAGGGACACTATCAGCTAAAGGCGGTGGACTTCCAGCTTAATGTTCAACAGCAGGTTGTGAAGGTATATTTTGGTAAACTTTTTGTATGTTGTAGATATAAAATTTAACTATATATATTCATAAAAAAACGTTTTGTTGCAATTATGTCCAACTTTGGTGCTTCAAATCCGTATTTCTGGTGGACTATAACAAAATATCGTGTAAATAGCGCCGCGTATGGTATCCGCCGCGTACGATCTTTGCGCAACCATGGTTGTAACTTGTTTTTGACAACCGCTGATGCATATCAAGTCGTAGGTATATGCATGATCTGGATATCAATGGCCTCTAAAGGCCAACTCAGACAGCGTCGGCCGACGCAGCCCGACCCGATTTATCGTCGGGGACAGTCTTAAGCCGTCGTGAGAAATATTAAACACGTCTAATAATATTCTACTACGCGACTGCCCCCGACGCACACCATCGCGTCTGCGTTCAACTCACACAGACCCGACGCGACAACAAATCGCGTCGGGCTGCGTCGGCCGACGCTGTCTGAGTTGGCCTTAAGAAGCTTGCGATAGCCAAACACATACGTGGACCAGCGCTTTTAGAATATGGAATAAGCATGGAGGAAATATATTAAGAGGAATAAGCTACTTTACAGTAAGCTTCTTTCATGTACATGCGTAATGCTTTTACAATACTAATTAATAATTATACTAATAATTTCGATTCTAATTGACAACACGCAGCATATTTTTATTAACAAATTGTCGGCGCACAAATATCAAACAGAAAAGCGACTACGATTAGGTATAGCCACGCACCGCTGCGTGCAGCTGTGTTTACCCAATTTTTAGCAACATTATGCGGAACATGTCATGCATACTGTTACCAAAGGTCATACGACACTACTAAATGTCGATAATGGTGAAACAAGTTTTTGTTTATCATTTGTTTATCATTTATTTATCTTTAGCATTTGTTGACGGGTCCCGACTAAATTTGTGCCTCCCGATTTAAAAAGAAAACTATTATAATAGGCCTAGCTACTCAATATAAAATTTGTTAATTTCTGCAGGAAAGATTGAAAATACACCCTTAATTGTTAACATGCTAGCCAGATCTCTCAGCGTAAAACATGATTAGACGTGCAGCAGCCTCAGGTATTTATTTTCGCACGATATAGGCCTACCTGTTAGTCGCCATCCGTCTGTCACGTGGTCTGTTTACAATATATAAATTCGCGCTGGTCTAGTCTATAAATACCAGACATATTCAAATACACTGGGCGCACAGCCATCTTGAATAGTTGAGTTGGACGACATAAGATGTCTGGACTTCAAAGACAAGTAATTACTTTCGAGTACGAATAACAGCAGCCAATTAGGCCGAATTCAAAGAAAGCCTAGCCTCCTTTGTGCGCGTATGTGGGGGATGCAGTCAACAGAGAAAGAGTAGTTAAATTGGGATTTTAAGTTGTCAACGTAATTAAAACACCATACACTTCAAAGTGATGGAGATTTAAATAATTCATATAAAATCCAAATCTTTTAAAACTGAAGTTAAAAATGTGGGGTTTTAGGACCGATAATCAGTGGCGTAGAAAAATATTTTTCATTGGGGGGATGATTGGCGTGTTA
>NW_022699685.1:472691-473137 GCF_011630105.1 Anneissia japonica | reverse complement strand
GAGAAAAGAAAGAGGGGAGAGGGAGGGAAAGAGAAAGAAGAGGAAAAGAAAAGGAAAGAAAAAGAGAAGAGAAAAATAAAGACAAGAATAAAAAGGAAGATATCATAATGTCCAGACTCACAACACCCTGCAACCCCTTTTCCACTTCAAAAACTGTCATAACTCCTTTGATCTATGCTGCCCGATGGCGTAGCCACTGGGGAACAAGGGGAAAATATCTATCATTGAAAAATCTTGCCCACCCCTTTATAAATGTCCTTTTCATCCCCTGAAAGTGCCTAAAAACCTCAAATTTCGCGCTTCGTGCGCATTTCTTGTTAACATGGGCTAATTTCCTCTAAAAATTGCACATTTTAGGGAGTTTTGATCAATTCCAACGAAATTAGAATTAAAAACACCGGGGGACAAGGGGAAAATATCCATCTTTGGAAAATCTTTCCCCACCC
>NW_022699685.1:469725-472683 GCF_011630105.1 Anneissia japonica | reverse complement strand
ACCCCTTGACAAATGCATCCTCTGAAAGTGCCTAAAATTCTCAAATTCTTTGCGCGCATTTCTTGTTACGGTAGGCCAATTCCCTCTATAAATTGCACATTTTAGGGAGTTTTCATCAATTCCGACGAAATCAGAATTAAAAACACAAAAATATTTTGCGTTTTTAGGGCTTTTATAGGTTTATTCTTTTAAGTTATTTAAACACATAATAATCCCAAACTCAATAAAGTCAAATTTAAGATAGATTGTTTTAACCTAAAAGAAGGGCCTCGTGTATTGATGGTGAAAGAATATGTTTGTAATAAATAAAACTATGATGAAAATGCTTATATTTAGTTTCAAACACACGTGTGTGGCCTATATTATAAATAAGATAAGCCCTATGTCGTATTGTTTTCTATATGGGGAGTGGCGTGTGGTGGGTATGGTAAACTACTAACTGGGAACATAAACCCACTCTGACCCAAGACGCCTGTTACGTGCCTGGTGTTTGCGCCAATGTGTGCCCTTGTGCGGACAGGGGATGCGCCCCCTCTGAAGCTGGAAACCTTGTTCTTGCAAAATAAATTGATACAATTTGCTATTATAGGCCTAATCAATAAATTCCTCATCAACCGATATAACCTTAAACATTCTTGGAATTGACAACATTACTGATGTCGTACACACCCTTCAGTGTGAAATGTGGCTCTCCCCCCCCCCCCCCCCCGGGATCTACGCCTATGCCGATAATGATTAATTGTTCATCTCAAAAATTTCGCACTCTCACAACGGATTCTCTATAAAAAAGGAGATTCATCCCCTCGTCCTATGCTCAGAGTTATTATAAGCCTACAGTGCTTGTCTTTCGTAAAATATAAGCAATTTTGTTTATTTGCAATAAATGAAGAGGATGTACCAGGCTGTAAAATATCCCCCGCGAAAAATGTTAGGCCTAGAAATTCATCGCCGCAATTAAAAAAAATGTGGCGGTAAAGATGTATCGATTATAATACATATTGATAACTGCATCATCAGCGGTTGTCAACAAAAGAGTTACAGCCATGGTTACAGCATGGAGGTATTATTGAGAAGGAGATCACTCGGCAACAGATCCCTTTGACGCGACAAACCAATGGTTATGTCCTCACACGGCAGCTAACGGTTAGCAGGATGCGGATCCTGCTAACCGTTAGCTGCCGTACGTCCATGCGAGAAAATCCCGATCCGGATACCAACAATATGATGATCGAATCACTTTCCAATAAGAAACTGGAAATTGTAAACGCGTACGTGTGATTGGTTGATGATAGAAACGCCCTCGACTTGCTAACCGATAGCGCTTGCTAACCGTTAGCGTATCCGGATACCGCTAACGGTTAGCGCTAACCGATCGGGCGTTCTCACGCAGGTGCTAACGGTTAAGCGCTAACGGTTAGCTTCCGATCCGGATAAATGTGTTCCCCGCCTTTGGATCGCTCGCGGGCGTATTACCCCATAATTCACATTTTTTCGATAGCAACAACTTGGCAACGACATGCGTTTATACGCTTCAGCAGAGCAGTTGTGCAATTAAAGCGTTTGATTTTAACCTATTAAATATCTTTATAATGAACAATGTTCCCCTGATTGGATTTTTTCGGACTTTTGGTATGTTATTATTTGTATATTTCAGGAAAAGATTCCGTAAAATATTTCTGTTAAAATTACTTCTGTGTTCATTATAATTTTGTCTAAAAATCGATTGATTCAACTGTTAAGCTAAGGCAACGTAAAAATGAAAATTACTCTGATTTTGGATTCAATTTTCTAATTGTTAACCCTTGTTAACCCTAAAATGACTTAGTTTCTCATAATCCTCCATCATTCCTTAAATAATATCTGTTAAAATTAGAATTATCGAGTCCAGTTTATGGAAATTCAAGTTGAAATATACCATACCTTTAAAGCTGATGTAAATGTTTCATTAAATTCGAAACTTTTTGTTTTGGAAAATATTATTATGTTTGGTATTTCTTAAAAGATCAATATATCAGCTTTATTGTGGAAACGATTGCGCAGCCATAGTGATTGACTGTATGTAGTGCGCATCTAGAAAAAAAGGTGCTCTCCATTTCGCCATGTTCAATTTTTTGGTAAATTTTACTATGCCTGCTGAAAATTTGATGGCGGGGAACACATCGGACTTCAAAGGCATCGCGCAAACGTTCTTCACGCACTGCGGCAGCTTTGATCTTGGTTCATTTGCATAGCGCTGCGTGCGCGTACCTTTTTCGAGTGATCTCCTTCTCAATAATACCTCTATGGTTACAGCATGCACGCAAAGATCGTACGCGGCGGATACCCTTCGCCAACATCCACAGTCCAGCAGGATTTATTGAATTTTATTAGGGGGGAGGCGTTTATTCAAACGGGGCGCTTATTCGCACGAGTACGGTACATGGAAAAACTAGCAAAAGTGAGCACACATAACTGCTGTTGTAGGAGTTAATTAATAAACAATGCGGACTATGAGAGTAATTAAATATTGCAAAAATCCTGCTAAACAATGAAAATAGTTTCCTGATCTATTAGTATTTCACTTGATGGTAAGACGCCTGCCTGATTTATTGTGCGAGGGCCTACGTGTTGATCATTGGGTGAAACAAGCCCTTAATAATCTTGTTTAATTTACATTATACGGTACATATTTGTTGTGTAATTCATTTAAGCTACAGAGGTCTTTCTTTAAAAAAAATTGCGACCAACTTTTTATAATTCTTTGCCGTTTCTTGTTAAAAATTCTAAAGTTAGCCTACCAAACAACACAGTCATTAGTTAGAACACTTAAAATAGTAATATTTAAAAAAGGGTTATGAATATCACTACTAACTTGGATTTAAGCTTTCTTAGGAAACACAAACTGACATGATCAATTTGTGCATTCCAGTTCAATGAAACTAGCAAGGGAGAGAGGGGCGCAACCTTACGGTGCTCCAA
>NW_022699685.1:465392-469244 GCF_011630105.1 Anneissia japonica | reverse complement strand
TTACTGCAGGTGCTGTCTTGATCCAAATTAGTGACGCCGGGGCAATAGTTAAACCACGCCCACCTGCGCAGCGGTAAAATCCTACTAAACGAAGACGACCAGTCGAATAGAAAACTTGTAAATACTCGACAAAACAAATTGGCTGTATAGTTACCGCGATACACGTTGCGTAATCAAGATTGTTTCAACTTGTGGTACTATGGGTTTTTCGTAAAAGAATATTTTCATCCAGTTTTTTAATTCTGTTAGCCTACAATTATTTTTGGACTCCTTGTAGGTCAATATTATAATTTTTATTTTATGAAATTTAATCTAAGTTATATTAACGCAAATGTTGTTTATAAACTCACCAATCGGCCATGTTTTTTTTGGTCACGTGGATTAACGCACTCTGGTTTACGTTAATTTTCGTTGGCAATGAAGTCTATTTAACGAACCAGTCAAATGAAAATAATATTCAACGAAAATTCGTACTCAACGAAATGAGCCAGTCGAATAAGCCCATTGCATTACAGCTAAAGAGGGCAGCATACACTTTCGAAACGGACACAAACTGTCATACGATTCAACAAAAGTGGGTCTCCAAACTTCTGCGTTGGGTCGCAAATTTGTAAGTTTGTACTATACCAGATTCTTAATGTTCTTTAACAGATCTGACGAATTGAAAACAGTATTTTATGTGAACCCTCATTAGAAAAATATTTTATTATATGCCCACAATAAATATATTACCACAACATTTGTGTAATTTTAACAACAATAGACATACCGTACTCGCACGAATAAGCGCCCGGGCGCTTAAAATATTTTTTGCTCTTTTTGAGGGGCGCTTATTCAAACGGGGCGCTTATGAAAACAGAGTGGAAATTGAGGAGACGTTTATGGAAATAAATATGAAAATTGAGGGGTTCTTCTGGGAACTTGGAAAATTCAATGGGCAATTTCTAATGAAAAAAAATTATATAATGACATCCGAAACTGTCTCTTATACACATCTAGATGTGTATAAGAGACAGGTTAAATAGTTTAAACTCTGAATCGCCCCATGCCACCATACATGTACAGAGACGGGGGTTATAAATTACTGAGCTCTCACCCTTTAGAATTGATGATAATGTAACTAAAATACAGGTGAAAATCCAAATGGTGATGACCACACAGAGAGCGCGGGGTCTGGTCACTAGCTGTATGTAGTGCAGCGGTTTCGAAATAGCAATGTAGCGATCGACACTCACCGACAACAACGATAACAAAGACACGCCGCAGAAGATACTGCCAGAAATCCCGATTACTTTACAGAATACATCTCCAAATGGCCACGAAGAAATAATTGCAGGAATGATCGAAAACAAATCGGTTGAAAGTCCCATGCAGAGGTCGGTAAATGCAAGAGAAAGCAGAAATATCTTTGGAACTTCCGACATGCAGTCCAGTCGATTTAAGACCAAAATACTCAGAATGTTCCCGCCAATCGTCAAGAAAGTGCACAGGATCAAGAATAGAGTTCGTAATGTGATAATGAGAACGTGTGGAGAAACTTCAGGTACACCTGTTTCGTTGGTACCCATTGTATACCTGTCTCTTATACACATCTAGATGTTATTTGAGAAAAACGTATGTACCCATCGGGATTCGAACCCAAGACCTTCCGATTACCGTTCGGATACTCTACCAGCTGAGTTATGAAGCCAAGTGGTATACACCCTAGGGTTTTCCATTTTTCTCAAGGTATTGCGTAATACGCAACGAATAATAGTAAATCACATGAAAGTAACATTGGTATGGAGATATACCTCAACTGGTGTTGATAAATGAGTGCAAAAACCAGTTTGTTTTACAGCAATTAGCAGTGGCGTAACGGCTATGAGCTCTCACTGGCTAATATATTTTTACAAACGATCGAATAACTAAGGCCATTCTCCAAGCCAAAGTCTGTGGTATTTATTGTAATATGTTTTTTAGTGATACCATAATTGACATTAAAGTATGCTTGGGTCAAATCACGATACATAAACTTAGAATTCGAATGTGTGAAAAGTAAAATATGTCATAGAACGCTTAAAACGCTGATGCGGCCGGGGGCTTCTCCCCCAGATCACCACCGTGGGCCCTTCAAAGCACCGGCCTCAGCGCCTGGTGGCAATAGAGGGTCCCTGGTCGGGGCCTCCGGCCCCTTCGCTACGCCACTGGCAATTAGGCATTGTTATCAATTTCCATAATACGTTTAATTTTCTGGGGAAAAAATGCATCATAATAATCATAATCTATGTACCACGTGTCAGTCGTTTTTAATGACATAAAATACAGATTTAGTTTTTATTTGTGGTACTGTTTCTTTTTTTCATTTATTAAATGAGTTTGTGTTCGTATCCCCTAAACTAAATCATTATTGAATCTTTGCACAACGTTCCTGCTGCCTGGCAAAAGCGATTTTAAAAATGCAGACGCGGTATTTCTGTATGCACGATTGGTAACAGAATATATTAAAACGTTCCACCAACTATTTGAGATCGCCAGCCAAAGAATAAAAAATAATAAGCTGTCATCGATATCTTTACCGGTGATAGCCAAATATGAGTGAGAAATTAAAAACGGCAACCAAGCAACATTAAATGCTCCTGTAACGATAAATAACGTTTTAATAGCCTTATTCTCCTGTCTGGAAATCACCGGTGGATTGCCAGTGTTTGAAATCGACTCTACTTCAATCTTACGAATGTGCCGTCTACTTATGAGAAACAGCCTGATGTAAAGAAGTAACATCCCAATGGCAGGAACCATGATGAATGCGAATAGTGTAATGAGGTTAAATAGTTTAAACTCTGAATCGCCCCATGCCACCATACATGTACAGAGACGGGGGTTATAAATTACTGAGCTCTCACCCTTTAGAATTGATGATAATGTAACTAAAATACAGGTGAAAATCCAAATGGTGATGACCACACAGAGAGCGCGGGGTCTGGTCACTAGCTGTATGTAGTGCAGCGGTTTCGAAATAGCAATGTAGCGATCGACACTCACCGACAACAACGATAACAAAGACACGCCGCAGAAGATACTGCCAGAAATCCCGATTACTTTACAGAATACATCTCCAAATGGCCACGAAGAAATAATTGCAGGAATGATCGAAAACAAATCGGTTGAAAGTCCCATGCAGAGGTCGGTAAATGCAAGAGAAAGCAGAAATATCTTTGGAACTTCCGACATGCAGTCCAGTCGATTTAAGACCAAAATACTCAGAATGTTCCCGCCAATCGTCAAGAAAGTGCACAGGATCAAGAATAGAGTTCGTAATGTGATAATGAGAACGTGTGGAGAAACTTCAGGTACACCTGTTTCGTTGGTACCCATTGTATACTGTCCTCGATGCCCGCCCAACAATATTTGTCTGCAGGAGTATCCTACTCCTGAAGATGGAGCTTCCTAATGTGTTTTTCCTGTTGATGTTCCATATAATAATTCTGGGATATATACACGATTACAAACTGGCGTAATTTGAGACCAGGGTGATTACACTGCCGTTTCGAAGTTAGGATATTACTCAAATATGCCATTCAGCGTTTCGTGTTACTTTGATATAACTCATATTGGTAAATTTGCTTTCACACTAAGATTGCAAAATTAAATCGTTTAGTATTATTCCTGATGCACTTTAATATGACAACAGCGCACGGGCAACATCTTGGCGTATTGTGGTATTTGTGGGCGACGATCAATGTGGTTATTAATGTTTACCACTCTGTTTACCACAGTGTGACCAGCGATGCGAATAAAATTATGCTAAGGACTGATAGAAATTATGCTAAATTATGCCAAATTTTAAAATTGAAAGCAATACTATTCTCA
>NW_022699685.1:404563-465352 GCF_011630105.1 Anneissia japonica | reverse complement strand
GGGGGGGGGGGGGGGGGGGGGGGGGGGGGGGGCGTCAAGAACACCAGTGGGGTCTAGGGGCGATGGGATGTAGCACACAATGAACGTTTTAGGACTATTTTGAGAGGATAAAGTGAAAATTGCAATAGGCTCATCATAAATAATACTGTATTAACAAATATTTTATTAAAAAATAAAGAACGAACGAAAAGAATAAGAAAGTAAGCTTGAAAATAATTATAATAACTCAACTGTGGCGGGTCCAGGAATTCAAACGAGAGGTGACCCAGAGAGGGACTTTCACGGACTGAGGGTCCACAACTCAGCCCTACCATGGTTGGGGCTGAGGTAAGAAAACATTATGATTAGGGAATTACACTCTCAGACTTAAATTTGAATAAAATTTTCTTTTTTCTCCTTAGCAAAATTTAGGGGGCCTTGAATCCGCCACTACTCAAAACATTCTTTATCCAAAATAGACATACCGTACTCGCACGAATAAGCGCCCGGGCGCTTAAAATATTTTTTGCTCTTTTTGAGGGGCGCTTATTCAAACGGGGCGCTTATGAAAACAGAGTGGAAATTGAGGAGACGTTTATGGAAATAAATATGAAAATTGAGGGGTTCTTCTGGGAACTTGGAAAATTCAATGGGCAATTTCTAATGAAAAAAATTATATAATGACATCCGAAAACCGAAGATTACGAATGGTTCTGGTGCAGAAAAGATAATCTTCCAGAGAAGGCTCGTGACAAGAATTCTGTGAGTTTCAAGAACAGATGAAATTTTGCCATCTGTCGATTGAGATTAGCAGGATCATTGCAGGGCTTCTTGCAAACTCACATGAAAACGTGCTAAAGGTGCAAATGGCCGGGAAAAGTAAAAGAGAAGTAGACATGTAAGAAGAGGAAAGTTGGAAAGATACTGTCCAGGGAGCTCTCATCTCACCGCAGTCTCAGGATCAGTTCGTTTGCTAAAAAAAATAAATTACAAGATATATTGTTTTAAAAATTGAATAAACACTTATTCAAACGGGTCGCTTAAGACAATTTTCACGTTGAAGGGCGCTTTTTCAAAGAAAGCGCTTATTCGCGCGAATACGGTAATCACGAAAAATGGGCATGAAAAACCAGATCACATTCTGAAAACAAATTTATGGACCCTCCACCCAGCAGACACTAAGATATACTCTGAGTGCCAACTCGATGGAGTTAAATGTATAGGGAATTGCGCAGATCTGTTATGAAAGGTGTGTGTGGGGGGGGGGGAGACATTTCGTCAGTTTCGAAAATTTAAGGAGATAGTACCTCTAGATGGCCAGAAATTAAACTTTTAGTAAAATCATCACATCACCGTTACATTATATAGTCAAAATGAAGCGCCAACAGATTTCCCATGATCGCTTATCTTGGATTTTTGGACGGGACTTAAACAGCAGTTGTACAGTAAATTGAATTATGTTGAACTTTAGTTTTTGAATAAAAGTTGTTGTAAAGAGAGATTTTATTAATATGAGTTATGTAGGCCTACCATAGAAAATAAAGCTTAAAACATTGTCTTGGATGTATGTAGGCCTACTTTCACACCTGTACTTCAAAGCCGTGACTTCATAACGACCTCAGCACGGCCATGTTTGGAGCTGATGTGAAAAATTTGAGGAAATAGTTCCTTTAGATAGTCGGAAATGACACTTTTATATAGTAAAGTTCATCATCATCACATCACCATTATATACCGGTACGGTAGTCAAAATGAACCACCAACTCATTTCTTATGATGTCTTGTCAGGGATTTTAGGCAACCATCTAAGTAATATCCTGGACAACTTAGGCCTAACTATAGCTAAAGCTTTAACTACTATAATAATTACAGTATAATTAAAAAAAAATCACAACTTTCGGGAAACGAACCCCTAAAAATACTTTCCCTTAAAAGCATATCACGTTCACATAGTTAAAAATCACCTTATTTTGTGACCTGGCGCTCCCACCACCTACTCTTGTTTAGATGATGACTGTAATATGCTTTTGTATAGTGTAATCACATTCTCCCACAAAGACTAGAATGCAAACTAATTGATAACCTCACGAAATGTAACCTCTGGCTGATTGATAATCAATTGTCCCTTTATCCAACTAAAACTGAATGTATTCTCTTTGGCACTTCTCATAGGCTGAGGAAAGTCGATCGTTTTCAACTGGATTATTCTGGACACATTATTGAAGGCTGCGATTCTGTAAATTACGTTGGTGTCAAGGTTGACCAACATGTTTCCGGGGATTTTATAGCTATCTCAGCTATAAAGAAAGCAAATTCCCGTCTAAAATACATTTATCGCCAAAGTTCGTACTTAAATCAATTTGTCGCAAAATTCTCACAGTGGCTCTCGTGCAGCTTCTTTTCGACTATGGAGCTTCTTCATGGTTTCCAAGTTTTGCAAAAAATTATCTAAAAAAGTTACGCAAAATAAAGCTGTACGTTTTATTTTAAACCTTAAGCCCCATACACATGTTGGCCAACCACAATTATCTGAAACCGGAATGTTATACGTTTCCGATAGAGTGATGTTTTTAAGGGTCTGTCATGAAAAATATTTCATAATTGCAGGTCACCCTATCTCTCCATTAATTTTCACCGTATTTCCATCAATCTTAATACTTGGACTATAGTATTGGCCTTTTGCTTGTTTTTTTTTTCGTAAATTTTTCTAATGAATTTTATGCTTTTTACATTGTGTATTGTTTTAATGATTGTATTTTATATGAGATGCGAATAAATCAAATCAAATAAAATCAAAAACCTAAAATTTGTCTTCCAGAGACATAACAAGCTGTCCCCCTTCTCGTGACCCCTCCCACGCCATGGGAACCCATCTGTGCGATAGTGAGGGTAAACTCTGGATCCGCGCTTGACATGTATTTTAGAGAGGTGCTTAAACATGTATATTTACAGTATATTTATTTATATAAAATAATGCTGCATACTAGAACTATCAGGAATAAACATACAGATAAAGGCATGGTATTTTTTTTTTGCAGTTGACTATTATAGTGAAAAAAACTGAGTTTCTGCAAAAGCTCATGTGTGTTACTTGATTTGGATAAAAGCTAAGCCCACATAGACAACTGAAGCAAAAATGCATCCTCCTAGTTCCTTAATCATCAATCATTATAAATCTTACACTAAAGAGAAGAAAATAATGTAAACTATCATTAGCCGTTCACACCAGATTTCATTTATAAATAAATAAATATAACAATGAAGACGCAAGCATATCTTCATAAACGTTTATTTACGATGATGTAGGGCCTATGATAGGTGCGATAGGCATGGAAAGCACCACACCAACATTTCTTTAATAAGCGCCGCTCTCGAATAAGCACTGCACTGAGCTTTGCTTCCATAAAGAAAAGCATTAAAATATTGAATTGTATTTTTCCAGTTTATAAGCTCAACACAGGAAATGTATCTTTAAAGAACACAAAGCGTCAGAAAAAATGCAAAGAAACTCAATTACAGAACATGATTTATTCACACCAGAATACATCACATATTTAATTTCATACATCTTCAAAGCATGAAAGGATATAGCCCAGTACACAATGCATCAAAATACTACCGGCCCACCATCGGCTGAGTAAATTTGTCCGTGCTAAACTAGAGTGCTAGCCCGAAGGTACAACAATCTGCTGAATACAGTTTGAGTGGATCATCATTAAGCGATGCATCGTCGTGTTACAGTCAAATGATCTTACATATACACCGATCAATTTACAGTGAATATTTTCCCACTATAGAGGAAAAAGCTGCGTGCTTTCTGGGAGGGAATTCTCTTGCGATATCTGTTACAAATATAAATATTGGAATTGTGCGACATACACTGTACATACAGTATTTGTCATCACAACATAGACATCACATGTGCTAGGGGGAACCCTAAAAAGACCCCAATTGCAGCACTCATATAGAGGGCACTCTTTTGACTACCATTACTAATGCAGCCGTAACTATTTGGAATTATGTACTGTATGCCAGTGTGCGCCAGGCTTAAAAGAACTTGAGATGCAATAAAAATGTATTAGCTGAGCATCATGATTTAGTCTCTGTTTAATTGAAACAGAAATTTAAACTTGAGTAGAATTAAAATATTTTATATCTGATTTATAGAATATAAAGGAAAAATAAAGGTAAGTTAAGAAATCAAAAATTAAATATTAAGGTGAGAATGACCAATGTAGGTGTGACACAAACTGATACTTTAATACCTGAAGACCAACAAATGGTTTACCTCCATATTCATTTGAAAAATATGTAAAATAATTTGCTGTTGAGGTCCAAACAATTTATTACAAGATTAAAGAAAAAAGAAACAAATGCTTATCATCAATTTTATCATGTCTGATAAAACTCGGATAAAAACAAATTGTTTAAAGTTCAAATAATATTCAAAAAAATTAAAAAATGGAAGCCTAAACGCCACGATTTTCTAAATCTTTAACTTGGTAAATTCTAACAAGCCAATGCTCTGTAGTATAAGCCTCCTCCAAGACATCCAACTCAAAATCTTTGTTTCCAATCTCTGCATTCCGGACACGATCGTAGCCTGTTGGTTTACCTGAAATCAGAATAATGATGTGAATTAATTTTTCCCCCAAAACATAATTATAGGTTAACAATTTGATTAGCACATAGAATGTTGGTATTTTATATACGGTATATATGCAAGTCAGGTATGAATTATGTAGAACATTTCGTGGTTAACTTGAGGGTGCCATTTAGGGTTTATCCTATGATATACCAGTCATGCTTCATGAAGCTTGACGCGATATTTGTGAGGTCTCACCACAAAATATGTCACATGGTTAACAAAAAATCAAAAATTGAGTTTATATTATATTAAGGTAGATCACATTATAAGCTTAAATTTGGTCTCTGAATGGCTTCCCTAGGATAAGAAGATCCAGAGATGTGAGCATTTAAAGTTTAGGGGTACAACATTTTGAGAAAGTCAGCCTCAAAGAAAAAGTAACCTGTACAAATTACAGAATATGTGCAGAGAAAACTGTTTTAGTAAGAAAATTCACTTAAAAAGTATACAACCATAAAATATAAGTATCAAGTTATTCAAAAACATTAAAATTAAAATTTGGTAAAAATTTTTGACTTTGACCTATTCTTGTGAATATGTCAGTCAATATGATTTCACTAACGATGTGTCTTATTCCGTGGTAAGAGTTCACATATTATTGGCGATTGCTTTAAATTGTAAAAAATTAAACATCTACAACAGGACTGTCCACAATGCCGTCTCTTGTTGTCTCACTGTGTCTGATTTTAACTCGCACGGAAATGATAAATCGCGTTGGGATGCATCATACGGCACTGAATAAGTTGGCCTTAGTAGGTACAATTTTAACTCTCAAATGCCTTGTCCAAGGTGAAATAAAAAGCTCCAACTCGAATCCTTTGTATCAAAGACACAGAACCTTACTTCTACAACACGACTTCCATATACATGATATATCACCTTTTAAAACTCCACCATACAGAAGATATTAAAGGTAAAAAAATTGAGTTGATTTATAATATTAGCTCAACATCACAAAAATGGATAGAAAAAACAAAAACAAAAAACCAAAATTGAGAATACAAGTCATAATGTTGATATCTGGGATAAACCCCCTAAATCAAAAAAATCAAAAAATCAAAAATCAAAAGATTTATTTCCAGAGCAAAATACAATTTTATATTATACAGTATATTGATTTAGTGTGACAACAGTAGTAAAGTTATCTAATGAAGGGATTGGTAAAAAGAGACAAATGGCATATAGCAAAACAATGATGACAGATACTTAC
The DNA here is from genome assembly GCF_011630105.1 of Anneissia japonica. Taxonomy (NCBI): domain Eukaryota; kingdom Metazoa; phylum Echinodermata; class Crinoidea; order Comatulida; family Comatulidae; genus Anneissia; species Anneissia japonica. The sequence goes on along the minus strand of NW_022699685.1, from coordinate 459,515 downwards.
TTCCTTCAGTGTACACTTCTCCAAATCTATAATAACACATCTTATACATAAGGCAGTTAAGGAGTGTCGGAGAACCTTCTTTATCGATTCGGAATTCCCCCTGTGGTGTGTAGTAATCATTCTCTTTGATATGGGCACCTCTGTCAGTGCTGCCACCAATACGAACCATCCAAAGGAACTTGTTAATATCTGAAAACAACCGAATTATTACCAATATGTTGAACTGGGTATAAAATGCTTGGACTATTACAATAATTCCAAAAAATTATCATTTATGATGATGATGATGATGATGATGAGGACAACAATGACTATCATGACGATGAAGAGGATAAGAATAAATGCCTGCAATGCACCACATAGAGATAGATCATCTCAATTATGATGATAATGAAGATGACGACGATGATGACAACAATGAAAATGATGACGATGTTGATACTTACCATCTGAGGAATAACCAGTCAATCCACCAAATATTACCAATACATAGTCAACATCCAACTCCCTCATAATTTCATAGGCTTTGTCCTCTGGTGATGCCATTGCCTAAAAAACAATATTATCAATCAGTGCATTTGATTACATACATGAAAACAATTTGTTCTACTTTTAGTTTTATTTTTATTTTTCATAAAAACATGTTCTTTGATCATAATACCAAGTTTTATGTGAAAAAACCCAAATATGGCTGTAATATGACAACATTAGCAATATCCAGCAAATGACAATGTCTTTAAACTGTTTGCTAACTCAAAAAATCATTGTGAATTTGTCATTATAATTTTCATTATCATTTATGGCTTTCTTCTTACTTTTGTTCACTTGTGGTGTTTACTGCGTTGCCAAAAAGAATTTAAAATGTCAAATTAAAAAAAAAAAATATATATATATATATATATATATATATATACAACTTACCTGTCCAACTCTAGAAATATGTGTATTATTCCAGGTATTGTTGTCTACTAAGATGGTACGATTTGCCATAGCTGTTATCTGATAGCCATAATCCCACCAAGACATGATCTTTGCATCCTGAAAAATATGATGTCATTGGTATAAATTACACAAAGAAAAAACGTAAACTAAGAAAAATGTAAACTATGGAAGAAGGCATGATCCCGAGAAGATAAAGATCTTGTGATGGGCATGCCTGAAAAAGAAAAAAAAAATCAATACAGACAAAAAATGAAGAGCCAAAAAAACAAAAAAAAAGGAGAAAAAAAAAAATAAATGAATAAACAAACAAACAAACAACTGAAGTTAATGCAAAAGCAGAACATATCAAATCTGACCGCAAATATTAATTTAATAGAACGACATTAGGTGAAGTTTCAATTTTTTTGAAAATATTCTTAGAGAATCAATGTTTAGAATTGGGGGTGGGAGATTGTTCATCATTGTGGGGCCTGAGTATTTAATATTATGTTTAAAATAATTAGTTTTGTAGGTAGGTATGTGAATATGATTTCTAGATCGAGTGGGGTAATTATGAATAGAGTAATTGGGAACAAACATATTGCATAAATTTTTGGGAAGGACAGAATGCATAGCAGAAAAAATAAATTTACCTTGCTGGACAAGATTAATGTCAGTGAGTTTCAGGAGATTCAATTTGGCAAATAAATGGGAAGAATGAGACCGTGGTGGGACACCATCTATGATCCTGATAGCCTTCATTTTGAGAATTTGCAGTTTTTTGATATTGGATAAATATGTATTGGCTCAGACAATGTTACAGTAACTCACATAACTTTGAGCACACATAATTTTTAAAAGTAAAAGCCCTGTGCACACATGCCAAAATATGGTCATGATGACATCACATCATGAACATATATAGGCACATCTTGACTATATATGGGCATACGTCTAGAAGAAATAAACTCAACTCAATCAGCAGTGATATATCCTGGTTTTCTTTTTATACTTACAGCCATGTGTTCACTGGACTGGACGGGCTGGAATCCAACAAAGGAAATCTGCATTGACAGGATAGTTCCAAGGCAGTAGAAGGCACAGTAGGCCAAATAGATACGATGAGAGAAGCGACCAGTGACCATCAAGGCTAGCACATGCATAGGGATCAAATTGACAAGGAAAACATATCCACCCCATGATGATACCTGTAGATAAACACACGTTTAGTATTAACCAAGAGTCAATGAAAATCATAATGGAAGGTGCTAGCTTAGGTAAGGATCACCATCGTATATTATTATTTACGCATACAATAAATGCCAGCCAAACTGCATTACTAAATTTTAACTACTAGTAGATTTTAAGCCTTTGTTGTATACATTGCATTGTATATCAATCAATCTCAATTGGATAATGTTGTACATATTAAACTCTGTTCTGCTCACTTGTTTTTTGCGCACAGTGACCATTGTATTTTGTGCACTATAAATATATAACCTTTAACCTTCAACAATATCTTACACCTTGCGACAGTAAGTTGCAACCGTTATCACACTGAATACTTAAAATGTCCCCAACTACTAGGGGAACTAAACCCATGACCTCCAGTCACTAGTCCGGTAACGCACCACTACACCACCAAGCTTTTGGTGATAATGGAATTGGATTCATTTCTAAATTGCAGAGATTAATAAATAGTAATAATACTACAACACAATTTGTGCATGGGAAAATGATATGATTCATTTTGGCAATAGCTTGACAACACATCAGGCTGAACAGCAGAATATGACAGCTCAACCTACCATATAAAAGTATGCAATAGCACACAGGCTAGCCCAGAAAATGGAGCCAGTTTTGACAGACTTGATCCAGAGGGTGTATGTTAAGAGCATACAAAAAATGGCAATTCCTTCATTATCGTAAGAGCCTGCTACTGAACGGGAAATGTATCCAGGCACGATGGAGATCATAGCTGCTGCTACAAGTCCAGCACTGGTGTCCTGAAAAAAATGAAACAAAAATACACCAATGCAATATAATGTTGTAACCCTTTAGGTGCTCAACAAAACAAACATAAAACACCTTGAAATTCTTTAACTCTAAAAAATATCCAATATAATTATAACAATGTTGTTATAAAATAATCTTGTGTACCGTAAATGTTGTAAAATTAAGCTTAAGTTTAATAATGGTTTTTTTTCAGTTGTGTTTATAACTGTTGTATTTAGTATGCAGTGTTTTGCTTTAAACAAATAACTGTGATAAATAAATGTTGTAGTTTAGAATTATAATTTTGGTTATCAATATCTTTATATAATTTATAGCTTTTTTCAATGAAATAAAATATCCAATCATGTCGAATTTTCAGAGTTTGATTCAACTACAAAAGTACAATAAAATATGAAAAATCTGACAAATATAATATATGTATACAAATTTTATACGTCATATCAACTGTAGAGGTACTGTATCTCAACAAGTTGAGACAATATTGTATTAAAAATAAAATAATTCCACAAACATTATCAAGCCAATATTGGCATGAAAGATACTACTTGAAACAATAACTTACTTTGAGTTCTTTGGTAAGATGATATGTTACCAAAGTTGTGAGGGAGGAAAAGAAAGGGGCCAAGAACACACAGACATTGCGAACCTCAATAGTAATGTGGAAGAAATTTAGAATGTGGTAAATCACAGCGGAGGTCACCATCAACCCTAAAAGAGAAACAATTTGATACGTAAACAAAAATGTGATTTTAATTAAAAAGATATTTTTCATCAACAATTAAAGTCATTTGATATTGACTGATTTAAAAAGTCTGATAGTGGTTTGGTGGTTCAGATGCTCATCTTACAATCTAGATATCCTGGTTTAAATCCTTCAAACGGTAGGATTTTTCTCACAACTAAAGTAGAGTTTACACTGGACAAGCCAGGATGCTGGGATAATTTAAAAAAATATCTGGTGTGAACAGCCCAAGAAAAGCAAGTATCTATTTTTAATTTACTACATAAGCCACTTGGATATTTTAGCAGAGAAAATTCTTTCAAGAATGAAAAACCAAGTCACCATAGCAAACAGCTTAAAGATTTAGCCATGAATGGTGACGCTGATTAAAAACGGTCTCTGTAAAATTTAATCTACTCAAACATTTGAACACTTTATCATACCTGGATATATAGTTCCTCCAATAATACGTCCAAGAGGATACCATGCCCGATCATCAAACCAATTATGAAAGCTGTAGAATCCTTTCTCGGCAAGAAATCGCGTTGTTCGATAGTTAAAGTATGGATCAAACTCGTGAATCACACTTTCAAACCGCAATACAGAAAACAGACGAGTTGAAAAAGCTAAAAATGATACATTAATTATTATAATAAATTGTTAAATTGTGACTTATCAACCAATCAATAAATTAATCATAAGATAATGGTATATAATATTGTTTAATATCAATAAGTGTGTAAAATGATTTCAGTTTATGAAAAATGGGCAACTTACATAAAATCATACAAGAAACAAGAATGAACAACTTCAAGAGAGTTTCTTGTTTCTCATAGGCCATCCGTCCTAAGAAACCTGGGGGCTTGTAACCTGTTCCAACAGCCATTTTAAAGCTTTATTTGTCAATCTATTAAAAAAGATAAAAAAAAAAACACATGAATCTGGTACAATTTCATACATAGGTTTGTGGTGAATCTCAGCCCTTTTTCCTTTTTTAAAGTATCTGTAGGAAACAAGAGCGACTGCTCACCAGTCCGCGCATTCCTCCACGCTTAATACGGTACAGGCGCAAGTTATTATATTGGGTTTTTTGGAAGAGCTAATAGGATTGAAATTTTTAAATAATTAGGATGCTTATCTGTACATTAAGCATGTTCACTTGTACAAAATTAAAATACTGTATCTTAAAATTGAAAAAAATAAAATTTCTTAAAATTGGAAAAAAAAAAATTAATACCAAGACACAACCTTAAGTTATTTAAAACACATCCTTAACCAACTGCGCCATCCATGCGACATGCCCTATTAGTGGTAATGGAAGTAATGTACAATCCTTGCTGAAACCCGTTTTGTTTTGTAAGTGTAGGGGGATCTCAGGGGTCCAAATTAAAAAAACGTTTGTTGGAAATCACCTCTAGTTTATGTGTACAAAATTTCCTGTATGTCCGTTCACAACTGGCGACGCTGGGCGCTTTTAAAGTTTTGGGTACAAGAACAAGAAGAAGAACAGCAGTGAGGCTCTGCGGTCTGCACCTTGCACGGACCCAAAAAGAGGTTCAAGAAAATATTGTGTTCACATATAAGCAACAAAAGTGATGAATAATGTAATAAGCAATAAAAAACCTTATACTTTAAATTCATTAATGTGGAGTCATTTGCAATTTCTCAGCCAATGATTTTGTCTTCCTCCTTAAACACAAATGCTATCATAATTACTTTAAATAATTTTCTTTTCAGTGGATATTAAGCCAGTAAAATGTCTATCGTTCAAACAAAATGTATAATATTTTAATGATATTTAGTAGGAGGGTGGGTGCACTAACCTACCTTGTACCGATCCCTTGTACCTACCTAGAGGTCCTCTAGCCATAGGGCCTAGCCTAGGGGCATACTGAACAAAGGAGTTTTCCTCACTTTGATGGAAAGATGATACATACTGTAAGCCTATTATTATTATTATTATTATAGGCCTAGGGCCTAGCTGGTCTAGGAGTAGGCCTAGGCCCTAGCCTAACTAGCTAAGAGTAAGAAACAAAGTTTACTTTTTTCAGTTTTAAAACCACACAGACCAGAAAGGAAGAAAATGTGGCCATGGCCTATAATCGTTACATACAAAACACGTCTGAGCATTAATATAAAGCCAGTCTAGGCTGGGCCTAGGTCCCTGAGCCTGGCTAGGTCAAACATATGTCTACCTACAGTGCCTGGCCCATGCCTACGCTAGGCCTAGCCTACCCGAGGGCTCGCCGGTCTGACAGAAGAATAATAATTTTTAGGGCTTAATTAAGACTGCAATCAAAAGAAAGTAGAAAGCAAATTATACTTAAGTATCTAAGTTTAACATAAATACATTTTTAATAAACGTATAGAAATTATTCATTAATACAATATACTTTTACAAAGCTGAAAACACAAAAAAGACCATTACCATCCAAGGCTCCAGTGCAAAGGAATACACGTACGTACGGTCGGTAACGGAACGGTTGGAATTCACTGCCGATTCCCAGTGCAGCACTAGCGATGTGTCAACCAGGGGGCAGCCATTGTAAATCCGAAGGTTTCCGAAAGAAAACGATCTATCTTTTTTTATAGACGAATAATAACGTATCGAGGGTAGCCGAACATTACGATTTGTTCCGACAATTTTATGTCCGAATACGAATTATAATAAATGTTGAAAAAAAGTATGTTCACTGTCTATGAGAACAGTTTTTAGTGATTAATTAGTATTTTTTAATGAATATTTAAATATAATTATCTTTTGCTGCAAGGAACCTCACTTTTCTTATTTGTTGTGCCACGTCAACAGGGAGTGAGATTACAAGATAGAATAATTTTGACCCCATGTCATGGGTCATATCTGCTCTTGGTTCAATGAAATTCACCCCCCGATTGTTAGCTCCAAACATCAACAGTCCGGCGGATCTTCAAAACAGCAGAAAAGGAGACAGTTGATCAGGAGGTAGGGTTTATATAAACGCAAAATGTAATTTTCTGGATATTATTTTTATATATGATATGTAAAGATAACATGTAGTTGTGGTACAGTGATACAGTACATACATAGATATCCGCTATATATTAGGTATAATCATATGGCAAAAGTAGTATCGCATCTGGATGAATGATGCGAATCTGCTGAGTGGATCTTCATCACATCAGCAGAGTTGAGTGATGGCCGTTGTGATGGCCAGATTTTAACAAGGTCGTGTAAATCCGATCCTCTTTCATCATTGTTTACCACCAGTTTCAGAATTGTATTATGTATTATTGTAATATTATTGAAATTGCCTAGGCTAAATAGTAATCTCACAAAAAATAAACCTGCCTACTGTCCTCGCATTGACTGACAGTGAACACTCCTCTACTGAGGACACAGGTGGTTTACTATACTGTGTAGGCCTATGCACGTAATGTGTATTTTATGTACATTTTTGTGTGGGGAGGGTGAGGGGTGTTTATGATTTATTTAAACTCAAAATTGTATTTTCTTCAGTTAAGTTCTTTCATTTGTTTAGCTTTAAGTTGTTGTTTTTCTCTTTGTTCATTAGCTTAATATTGACTGTGCTACTTTCTTGTGTGCTGCCACTGTTGTAAAAGTGTAAACAGTAATGTCAAATAAATATTAATATAAGTGAATCGTGACGTCATCACTGCAACTCCCAATGTCATTTGCCTATTTCCCACCGTCCACTAATTTTTCAATTAGTGGATGCTTGGCCTGATTTTTTTTATGTTCGTGTGCAAAAAAAAAAATCCTCATTTTTTTGTCACCGCGAAGACATCGCACACCGCACAGCTAAATGTAAATACGCACACAGTATACGATCATATCACTATAGCAACCGATGACTGCTAAAACACAGTTGATTATAAGAACTAAGATTAAAAGACGGCGATTGACTTATAAAGCAATTAGTAGAGCATCCATCGTACAATAGTGGAAAATTATTTAATACTTAGGTTAGAATGCATTCAAAAATTTTCTTTGGCCCTTGGAGGCCCCCAGGAAATTTTTTTAAGCATTAAATCTAACCGTCGTATAGTATCAGTAATTTATCTATAGTGTACTATGCGGAGCTCTACTAATTGCTTATTATTAATATTACTACTGTCTGTAGTGATTTCTAGTGAGATAGTATCCTCTCCATGACATGCAGTTGATACAAAATGATGATATATATTGGTTAATTGATTCATTTAGATTTTTTACTTAATTTTATTATTAATGAATATATGATTTTGTTGGTTATAATTCTCATAATTGAGGATATTACCACATGAAAATAATATTTAGAAATGATAATATCAGTCATTCATCAATGAAATTCAAAAGATCATTGAATAGTAGGAAACCCTGACAGTGACAGTGACATTCAGATGTTATGCTGTAAATATGAGTATACAATTTTCAAGCTTTTCTGATTCATTTTATTGAAATCAATCTTGGAACTTTTGCAAACTTTAAAAGAACACGTAGGAAATGACCTTGTATGCCACATAATTGATAGTGTGTGGTTGGTATATTCTTTGCTGGTACTGTATTTTTATTTTTGGGGGATTAATTTACATCTATTGTATCGAGTTAACTAGCTGCATGGGTGCAGGAGTGCCACTTGAAAGTGATTAAACTCCCTTTTGGCAATAAAGCTACCACCTGAAGTATCGCTTTGCTTTAATTTTGTATTTTATAAATAATAATGTGGCGAAATATATGAAATGATATGCATTGCATTTGTTGACTTACGAACCCTACATTACTTTTTTATAGGCTTGCATTTATAATCATGCTGAGGTGACCAAGTTTTTATAAAGTATTAAATAAAAACAATGGCTGAGAATACAGCCCAAGAAGGTGAAACGGCGAAATTAATGACAGCAAAAAGAGACTCAACAAAGAATATAGAATGGAGCCGTTTTGGTTTGGCAGAAGATTACAAAGGAAGTAAAAATAACGCTGATGGTGATACCTACCAACAGACCTCTGGCCAACATGGGGAGAAGATTCAAGAGATTTTCGATGAACATCAAGTAGGTATTAAGTCTCATATGCTTGATTTCCAAACGTAGGCCTACAGTACATTAATAATGGATTTAGAAAAGGACTGCATTCATTTTTATGAACGTGTATCTGAAAAGTGCACTCAATGAATGGTATATGCTCTCTGAAATTTGACTCAATCTATTAAGGGTCGCCTTTTGCAAAACATTAATATTCGTTATTAATACTTTTAACTATCAGTCTTTGCAAGTCTCGCCTTTCTTCATAATTTTTTCCCATGAGACACCTAAGGATTGCTTCTGATTGATACATTTTAAGTTGCATTAAAATATAAGAATTACACATGAATATTACAACTTGTTAATTATTTAAGTCAATTAATTATACTTTAATTTAGAATATTGATTACACATTCAATTGATATGTTACAAGCCTACTGTCTATGCATTGCAATAAAAATTTATATATTATTTTAGTCAGTTGGTTTAATTTTTTAGTTGTCAAAAACTACATTCATATTACCATGGAGGTATAAATTACAAGCAATGGTGATGCTTTACTGTCCAATACAACTAGCTTGCATAAATTGACCTTTAGTGTGCATTAAATACTACAAAAATGCTGTAAACTGCCTCCGTACAGTAATGGTTGTGATGAGCAAATATAGATGTGAGGTGGTGTAATATAAAGGAGCTTTGCACAGGCACGTTAAGTTTTCATGAATCGTAAATGTTTTATGAAATTGTGCTACTTCATTATTTGTTAACCTGATTCACAAATAATGCTTAAGAAAAACGTCTTTTTCAATTACAAACCTTTTCCAAACGTTGTGAACAACATAAACTAGCTTTGATACTCACTCAAGTTCAAAATGTTAGGTCTTATGCATACAGTATTTTGAGGTCCAACTAATAGCTTTTTTCATCATGCATACTGTTACCTAAGCGTCAGCTAACAATTTGAAGACATGTGAATGTACTGCTGGTTCTGTGTGCATAGTATATGCGTGTTGAAAGTGTACGTTTTTTCATTCATGGCAAAAATGATTAAAATACTAAAGATATTTGCACAGCTATACAAATGCCAAAGTCGTTTATGCTGTGTATATCCACCATACACAAGATACACATTATGCTTAATAATACTAATAATAAATTAAGATAGGCCCCTACAGTAATTAGTTTATCCTGGTCCATTGTGATAAACAATATAGACTTTTCTACTTACATAAATACCGTTAAATTTTAACTAGAATTCATTTATTTGATTAAGTTTTCATTAAATCCTCATTAAGTTACTACAGTACATAAGATTAGTTATTGTTACAGCAGGATCAATCAGTCGTTGCAATTTCATCGTTATTATGAAATTGTAAGTTTTATCACTAAAGAGGGAATCATGACAGTAGTATTAATTTTGACTTCATTGGTTCAAGCCAATAACAACATCTGCTGTTGAATACCAGCTGTTCCCTAAAGGTATTTTATCTGTCGGTCACATTCAATCAATTATGCCACCATCATTGCCATCATTTAATCCTCTATATATGTCCTAGCTAATATTTTTCTCCATGTTATTTTCTCCTGGTTATCTTCTTCTATTTCCGAATACAGACTTCATCTTTCTCAACACAACCAAATATTCATTCTACTGTAGTGTACTACTTTTCTAACTGTAATCTAACAAAGCATCTTATTCATTCATTCATTCATACATTCATTCCTTCATACAGTACATTCATTCATATATACATTCATTTATTCATTCTTACATTCATTCATTCCTTCATTTGTTTTTTCGTTCATTCATTACTTACTTCATTCATACATGTATCCATACGTACAGTACATTCATTCATTCATTCATTCATATGTTTGTACATTCATTTATTAATACTTGTACATTCATTCATCCATTCGTTCATTCATTCATTCATCCATTAATTAATTAATTCATTCATTCATTCGTTCATCCATTCATTCATTCATACATTCAGTCACTACTCTATTGATCTACAGTATTGAGCCATTTCATGTGAAGAATATTATGATACACAAAATCATTTAAGTAGACAATTAAATAGGTCATCACTGATATGTAAGATTAATGTATGAAAATTATGAAATAAGCTAATCATTTAGACGATTTGTAGGCACAATGCTGTATAACTAATTCAGGAATCTTACATATTATAATTGTTATCTATTCACTACAGTATTATACCATTAACAAAAAGCAATGGAAATTTAATGGTTTAAAACTTGTCTTAATTAAATGACCAGTTCAATGTGTTTAATTTAATTTGTGAGGGTTTTAATATACCACAAAGTATGAATTTGACAATAATGATTTAATAAGCAGCTTGGTGCATAATACGTGGTCTCTATGCACTGGTACAGGTATATACTGTAGTAGTGTTCTACCATGGAGTATAAAATTAATACCACATTGGTTCTACTGTACTTGAAATTGCATATTTCAAGATTTGTAGGCAACTTTACTACAGTACCTTTTAGTTACGGCATGTTCATTTTAATAATACTGTGTTCATTTGTGATTTCTGCTTGGTTTGAATCATGTTGTATAGTACAGTACATTATTTGCTACAGAACACAATCACAAAACCTAAATCAAGTTGATGCATTGATGATGTCGTCACCACTTCTAATCATATGCTGTATCTCGTGAATTGTGTGTACACAGTGAAATGATAAATTTAGGGAAAGTGTGGGTGTTTAGCTATGCTACATTGCAAATGATAAGTAGGCATCGATAATAAGTGAAGCAAGCTTGTCAACCAAACTGAAGAAAACAACTGCTGGCAACATATGCCACTTGTCAGTGCATGATAATCTGACACATAATGGCATATAGCGTGCAGTAGTGTAGTGCAAATTTCAATTAAATATGATTAATAGTTGCTGATGATTAGTAGAGAGGCTTACAATACAAGTCATGCTTTTGTTACAGCTTGTCAGTGTTACTATCGTTACTTAATTTTATTTTTTTATGTGATGGTTTTTTTTTTCTGAATCATCTTAAATTAATAAATAGTTCTGTAGTCAGTAAACACTCCAATAACTTTAAGCATTTGCTGATTAATGATCACAATTAGCTTCAACACTTCATTTTCTTTTTTTATTATGTTTATTTACATTTGGCTTTAATTTAATGTCTCATTCTAGAATGTAACATTTATTTTAACATAAATTATATCTCATATATTTTATAACATCATCTGATAGCAGGCACAGGGACTGTATGACCCCATGGCCTTTGCCTACAGGTAGGGATTATAGTCACTGTCACGTACTACTGAGGGAGCTGCGCTTTTGTAAAGCAATGTGACCTTAGGGTAGATTCACTCTTCTATTCGTCTCAAAACTGACCTAGAATTTAGATGTGAAAGAAAACTGTCTCGGCATACGCACTCTTTGCGATAACATCAAATCCTGGATGTTATTTTTGAGTAGGTAATGACAACAAACAACAACATACAGTCATAGCCTAGGCATAGATTAAAATGAATGTTCTTTTATTGAACAAAGACCAGCCTAGACTACCTACAGTAGGCCTAATAAGCAGGGGTTTTTAAAATTTTACAAATATACAATTTTTACTGGTTGGCTGGTTATTTTTACCAGTAAAATTGGCGGCAAAATTGGCTTTGGGAGAACACTATTTACCAATTTTTTAAAATATTCTGTGCCACACCAATGTTGTTCATTACACTTTACACAAGAACCAGTAAAATTTTGCCCAGGCAGTGTTCCTATTTTTTTGCCGATTTTAGACTCAAAATGTTCTTATAATTGTTCTTATTTTTACACACTTTTTAAGCATAGAAAATTATTATTGTATAAGCAGTATATTAGTGTACTGTATTATAGAGGGTTATATTTCATACAGTAGTCACACCTACTGTACTGCACATATACTGTAGTACAAATTTGATTTCTTGGTTTTTCTATTTAAAATGAAATAAAAACCTGATTTTACGTTTAGTTTTAAGCGATTTCAGCCTCAGTATTCTTATAAAATGTGTTCTTATATAAAAAAAAAAGTAATAAGGTAACAGACTGATGTACAGTACATACTGTACTGTACATGTATTGACTATCATAAAGCTAGTGGGAGCCGTGCAATCAAAGAGCAAATTTACACTATACTGATTAGTGCAACTGAATGAACCTTGTAAAATACACAAACTGTTACGTTTGCTTACTTTAACCATAACAACAACAAGTGGCATGTTTTAGCTTGGAATTGATCTCTAAGACCAGGATAGAACACCAGTGATGTTGGACTTCGCCCATGTCTTACTCCCAACACTCTCGTAGTCATTAATTTATTAATTTTTTTGTCAAATTAATATGGGGATAAAATAAATTTGTTCAGATACTATAATATTAATTTACAAATTATTTTTCATACACAATTTTTTTTTGTGATGATTTATAGTGAATTTCAAAAGTTGTATTGAATGCTATCCCTACAGACTTACAGTAGATAAACCTCGTATCTAAAAGCATCAGTTACTAAATTTAAAATATGTCATTATCTAGACCTGTGCCCTCTTATATTAAAAAATTCTATAGTAGCATATCAAAATTACTTGCTGTAAAGTGCTATTAATATTATAGGCAGCCTGATTATAGGTCTACTTTCACTAATTAATCTTTCTAGACACAGTTTAAGGCTATATAATAATAGTCGATGCCTGCAGACATCAGATTTATATTAGAATTTAGCCCCTAGAAACTTGTTAGAAACAATTTTGCTCAGGTAAAAACAAATAATTTTTTTTTTAGTAATAACAAAAGAATGAATACAGGATAATAGTCAAATAGGTTAGTAACTATGTACAGTATACTATGACAACTATGAGTTGAAATAAGTATGTAATACTGTAAAATATGAAAAAGCATGTTTAAATTAGCACCAGTTGTTATTGTCAGATGTTAAATTTTGTGTGTGTGTACTATACAAAGTTGTATTGAGCAAAGCCTATAGTTTTGTGAACTATGAACGTGCCAAGTAGTGAATATTATGCTATAAATGGTGAAGAATAATTATTTAATCCATATTTCTGCAGTTTCATGACAATGCGGTTGTCATCCAGTTGGCATGACATCATATGAAGCTTCTTACATTATAGCTACAGTAAATTATAATTAATACATCAATTTAATATTTGACCACAAAAAACAGGTAATTTGGTTTAAACAGTGTAATTTTTATTTTGAAATTTATAAGTTATTATTAATTGTAATTTACAGTATCAAGTGAATATTTTTGAATAACGGATGCATAAATACGTCAATACTATTTGATAATATTTGCATAGACCCTTATTGTTTGTTAATAAATGGAGTTTTGTAGTTAAAGAGTCCATAAATCAGTGACAATTAAATTCCTTTGATTTTTATCAATGAAAGTTTATAACTTAAAAATTTAAAAAAAAATGTTTTTCATATCAGTTATACTTCAAATTAGAAATTTTTTCAAGTTCTTTTATCCTTTAATTTTAAATAAAATATGCAGCTTTTAAATTTTATTTTTGAAAGATTTTCCAGATGTTATTGCCAGACAACAAACATTCGTTGCTACTGTAAATGGTTGTCTTCAGTATAGCGTTGCTTCCGTCGCCTTATTAACTCTTGAGTCCAACAGTCTACATTTTACAAGCTCATTGGATACAGTACATTTTGCTAATTATTCAAATCTTGATCAATCCTCATTTTTTCCTCGTTAACAGTTTTGAGCACAATTGAGCAAAGGACGATCAGCACTACATACACATTGCAAAGGTCAACTATTTTGTTTTCAATGGATTGTAGAATGATTTTTCATACCATTATGTTTATAAAGCTTGAGGGTGCTACAATATACTGTACAGTACATTAACATTTTTAAAAGAGTTAGGAATTGAAAATCTTATCTTAGCTCCATCTCACAGATTTGTGTGATTTCCCAAATATAATTTTTAAAAATATTCAGTGGCAGATTCAAGGGTGGGAGGAGGGAGCATCCAGCCCAGGGCCACTACTCCCTTCCCCCCTTAATTTTTCAAAATTGAAAAAATGGAGGAAAAAGGAAATTATTGTCAAATTTAAGTCTAAGAGTGCTATTTCCGGTGCCATGATCATAATTTTTCTTAGGTCAGCCCCAAACCATGGTGGGTCTGAGGTGGGTGGAACCTCTTCAAAATTCTCTTTCTGGGCCTCGACCTATTTCTAATTTCTGGATACAGTATGCCACTGATAATTATGTTGTTTATGCACAGTTACAATTTCGTTAGAAAGTGGGAATCACTCCAGTAACCTCATTTTGTATTGTAAGGCAAGTTTATCAGATTATGATTTTATAATAGTTTTGAAATAAGTAGAAACAGGAATCAATATAAATATTACAAGCATGAATGCATTGTCTGAATACAACTCATTATCTATACTCTTTAGTATGGTAATTAAATTTATTGTTATCTAAAAAAGATATTATTGTTACTGTACATTATTTCTCTCTTTGTCCAGTAATGATGAGTTTTCAGGTGATGTTTCAAACGAGCATTTGGTACACCATTGCTCTATAATTTGTTTTCATCTAAAATGATGAACCTTACTTAAAAGCATCTCTTTCTCAAGTTACAAATTTAATTTTCCGTACCTCAGTACCACTCAGCACACGCTGCCGATATAGAAATCCTTTTTTCTAATTCTATTCATCTACACAATACTAATGTTAAAAGATGTTATTATTTAAGTACAATTTAGGCCTATTTAATTGTTGTTATCTGTATGTTCTGTATACATCATGTGCAGTATAACGGTATATATATTGTATTGTGTTTATATTTTTACTTGCTAATATAATCTTTTATTTTAATTACAGTACTGGATATGTTTTTTAATACTTTGTAAAATTGCCAGTTGGAAACTAATTTGTGATTTTTCGAACAATAATATCCTTGAATCTTGTATCTAAATATCTGTTGACAACCTGTGCATATGAGCTGATATTAATGACTATTGTTGTAAATGCTTTCTCGTACCATGAAGGAATTAGTTTAAACTCCATGCTAATAATTATTTAGGCCTATTTTATGCTTCATATTTTTTGGGTTTACAGTATTTAGAGTCACATTTTGACAACATTTTTAAGCATTAGGAAGAAAAAAATTCATTCTTTATACAAATGATAAATTAGAATTTTTTTTTTTTTTTTTTGGTTAATCTAATTTGTGTCCATTTCTTTTTTATATTGATATATGAAATTAGAGAAAACTTTTCACTTTTGAAATAGACTTCAATTTTATCTCCTGCCCATCGCTTTCCAAACAACAAAACTTTTTATTGTATCACATTTCCTAGTGGGTTGGAATGATATAGTTTGATGAGTGCTTTATGGTAGTTTAATTTTTTCTAATCAGAATTTATTATTGAAAAAAGACAATTAATCTCAATGCTTTATTATTATAATATGATATAATAATGTATTATTTATATGTAGTATAATATTTTAGTATTTTACTTTTGTTTGCTCAGTATGTATTTCAATATGTATGTTTTTCAATATGTATGTTTGTGTTTTTCTGTTTTTGTTTTGTTGTTTTTTGGTTTTTTTTCATTTTTATCTTCGTGCAAAAACAGTCTTGTGAAAAACACCGATATGGTGATACAAGTTTTCTACGTTTTAAAATAAAGTTGTTATTATTATTATTAATATTATTATTATTATTATTATTATTATTATTATTATTATTATTATTATTATTATTATATGATATATATTCTGTTTTGTTGCAGAGTGGAACAGGGCATAAACCATGGTGGAAAGCTAACTTCTTCATTAAGGAACCGGTACTTTTTGGGACATGGGATGGTGTGTTTACATCATGTATGATAAATATATTTGGTGTAGTTATCTTTTTACGAACAGGATGGATGGTGGTAAGTCATGTTTATTAGAAAAATACTAATTGTTGCTGATGTGTTTGTCCGTTGGGTATTTGGGTCTACAAACCTTTTTCAACCCTGTGGCATAATTACCGCTGCAAAACA
This sequence comes from Anneissia japonica, assembly GCF_011630105.1. Lineage (NCBI taxonomy): Eukaryota > Metazoa > Echinodermata > Crinoidea > Comatulida > Comatulidae > Anneissia > Anneissia japonica. The sequence goes on along the minus strand of NW_022699685.1, from coordinate 442,795 downwards.
TGTCTCTAGTAGATCTTATATGCAGTTCATCAAAAAGAGATTCCCCAGATACCACAGGGATTGACAAAAAGCAAATCTAATTGCTGGTGTGTGGCTCTCCTGAGGTTGGATACTTTAATTATGTTTGGATTATAGTAGTAGTGTATGATAATAAAGTAGAAAAAGGGTCATTAAATGTCTTCTGCATATTTCAACCATGGTATTAAATATTTCACCTAAAAAAGTAAATCCAGCCTGGCAGTTTCGCTCTAAATACATGTTTTTACATAGTATTCATTTTTAACATGATCTGTTCCTAATTCAATTTAACTTGTTCCTCAGGGTAATGCAGGAATAGGGTTGTCTGTGTTGATTATCTTCATCACAGTGATTGTAGCTTTAGTTGCAGCTTTGTCGGCAATTGGCATTTGTGAAAGGTGTAAGATACAGAGTGGTGGAGTCTATTTTCTGTTGTCACATGTATTAGGGAGTAGAATGGGAGGTACTCTTGGCATCATGTATGCATTTGGTCAGGTAAACATTAGTTTCCTTTCTGCCTTTGAAGAAATCATATTTATATTTTTTGTATGCCTATCAAACCCATTTATTAATTTATTTTGAAATTATTATTTAACTCTAATTTCAAACTCAAATTTCTCATCGGATATGTTTTCATTTCATTTATTTGTTTCAAAAACATTAAAATTTACAGGAATAGAAACAGCAAGGAACAAGCACAAACAAAAATGAGATAGGACACCCCAAAAGTGAATTATTGTCAACTGGGGATCCTTCTCAAAAAACAAATACTGCCAATATAAAATTTTGCTTATTTTTTACTGTATATGAAACAATCAAAGTTTAAACATTAAAAAATTTGTTTTTAAACCATACTATTTGATCGTTTAATGTCTGAGTGATTCAAGTTTTTATAATTCACCACAGATACTGTTAATATAATATTGATTGATTAATCGGTTGAGAGATAAAATATATATATTTTTTTTAACAGACAGTTGCATGTGCTTTGTATTGCACTGGTTTTGGTGAATCTGTATCTGAAACACTAAACTGGGACAATACTTGGGCAGTGAGAGGTGTTGGTATTGGCACCATTTTGCTTTTGCTGGCTGTCAACATTGCAGGCGTCAAGTGGGTTATTAAGATGCAGCTTATACTCTTAGCTATATTATGTGTTGCAACATTGGATTTCGTTGTTGGGACATTCACACATTCTGATGCAGGTAGGCTGTAATTAAATTTTCTTATCTTTTAGTGCCATCTTATCACTCTGACATTATCAGCATCATTGTCATCAAAATAATCCAGCTCAGAACATCTCTGAAATTATGCATTTTAGTCTAAATCTAACTATGGAACAAAATATTTTGCTGTTGCTTTCCCTGTCTTATGAAACAAGTTTCTAGCCTCCATTTGTTAAAATAAAAGCCCTATTCATGCCTTTAAAAAACAAATGAAGTCCTAACTCCTCCACCGCCACTTCCATCAGAATAATTCCTATCATTCCTTCATCCACATACCATATCTAGCTGCTAATGCTTTTGTTGGAAGTGGTAAGTAGGACAGGTTTTTGGGATTGAATGTTCCTTTCTAATATATTGGTCTGTAAATTTGAGAGATGCAATACAAATTAATTACTATATACTGCAACTGGTTTTGTGTGTGTGTGTGTGTGTGTGATTTTTTTTTTTTTTTTTTTATTTGTCTTCTGGGTTGTGCAGTATTGGTAATACTTAGACTTAATCACCAATTTGAGCAGTATATTTTAAATGTATTTCCTCTCTGCTTTTTTTTGTTATATAATTGATATAATTGAACAACTACTTTAACATTTGAGATTATGATTATCATAAATTATTGACATAACAAACATGCCACTGTTTAATTCTGTTGTTATTCAAATTACTTGGATATTAAAGTTGCATTTTTAAACCTACCACATGCAATGTGTGTCATTGGTTTTTTACAGTTAAATCTTTTTACTAATAATATAATTCTTTATAAATACACATACGTTGCACCACCATGGTTTTGGCAGGTGAAACTGTATCCATCATGTTTAGCATCCTTTAAATAACTGTTACACAAGAAGGAAGTACTTAGCAATTGAGTCCACACCTGATAGGTGTGGTGATTATTTCCTTAAATTTGATGATCATTTGCGCTCATTGTACCGCAAAAGCTAATTAACTTATTGGCTCTTGTTTCAATTCAGTTGGTATTTTCTACTTTCTCCATTGATAATGTCCATATTTTTTTTCCATTGATATATAATTTTCTCCACTGATACATTTGAATTTTCTTAATTGGTACATAATTTTTTTTATTATTATTTAAAGTTGATTAGTAATTTTAAAGGTTTTAACAAATTTTAATGTTTGTTTTTTTTAACCAACTTTTATGTAATATTTTTTATGTAAGGACACCAACGGAAATAAACCGATTCAGTTTTTTGGGGTTATCCTATAAAGCACAGTTCCATAGTTAAGGACGTACATTTCAGAGAAATGCTATAACAATGACAACTATCTATGTTATGGACGTACGCAGAGAAAATGACTTTTTCGAACATAACATTAAACATTTTAAAAACTCTGTGAGAATGTGCCCCAAAGTTTTACTAAATTATCTTTTTATTGTTCATTGTTTTGTTATATGTAATGTGTTGAAAAGATAGTTTAATACATACTCCAAGTATCGAAATGCACGCCATTTTGTCGGGATTCAATATTAATTATGTCATCATCTGGAATTCCGAATTCCTGATGGTGCCATAATTAATGTCGAAATATTGAATCCCGACACGATGGCGTGCATTTTGATACAAAATTGTTGTAAAGAGTATATTCTATGCTAACTTCATTACATTTTAGACGATTTAATAGATACCACTTTCAACTCCGCTCAATTCATTAGCATATGACTTTACGATGTAAACAACTTTTAATACCCAATCGGCCAAATTTTGATGACGTCATCTTTGGTGACTAATTCGGTCTATTGGACAACATAATAATTTATATTTCTTTTGGATTAAATATTGTATTATTTTATATTTATATATTTATTTTTGTTTTTAACCATAAATTTAGCATTCTTTATGAAATTATCAAGTGGATGCCACAATTCAATGTTTAGAATACAGTACATTTTATACAGTATATTAATCCATCACAAATTCAACTTCATTTTTGATTTCATTTGATTCTCATTTGAGATGTAGATCACGATGTGTCGAAGCATTCCCACGATAGCAATGTTTTTGCAAGAGGGTTAACTCAGTTCTTTTCAACCTCACTGGAATTCTAATGCATTTTATTCATGTCTTAGCTACAGTATTCGTTACTGAACAATAAAAATATGTAATACATCACTTACATTAATTGTAAATCTGCAGTATTATTATAAGCATGTTGATATGTTAATTTTTTCATGGAAATATATTATATTTTGTCCATTGATATATTTCTAATTGAAAATTTGTTTAAAGTTATTAATAACTAATAACATCAAAATTATTATATAAAACTTTATTGACACTTTTGTAACAATCCCAGGAAAAAGAAAAATAAACCAAATAAATAAGGCCAAATAAAATTAATTGTTAGTTTCATGTACAGCATTTGAAATTATTGTTTTGGTAAGGATATTTGCTATTTTCCATTTACTATACTATGTAAGTGGTAAACCCGTTGGTAAATAGTTTTAAAAAAATGTTTATAAAAGAAGTAAAATGAAGCTTTGTAATGTATTCTGCCATAATAAAATTAATTGTTAGTTTCACGGCATTCAAAATTATTGTTTGGCAAATAGCAAGTATTCTTACCAATTTACTATCCTATAGTGGTAAACAGGTTGGTAAATAATTTTTAAAAAGAAGGTTTATAAAAGAAGTAAAATGAAGCTTTGTAATGTATTCCGCCATTTGTTTCTACCTTAACTTTGACTTTGACAACAGTGTTTCAGATATCAATATTTTGTAATTTCTATAATTTTTTTTTTTTTTTTTTTTAATTTTAAATAGCAAATAATGAATTTTTTCATGAGGCAGGCTCCAAAAGTTGGTAATGCGCAGGCAGGGGCGGATCCAGAGATGTCCAAAAGGGGGGGAGGGGACCGATTGAGACAACACTGAAATAGGAGGTCCGGGTGCATTCCCCTGCAAAATTTCTGTGTTTTAGACGCCCGAAAATAACATTTGAGGCGTTCTGGGCTATCGTTTTTTCTTTCTTTTTTCCTTTTTTTTAACCTCTCAAAGAGGAGGGCTACGCCCCTGGGGGCAGGCACATGAAACTAGCAATACATTTTATTTGGTCTAAATGTTTAAAATGTAAAGTGAGACACAGGTACCTTGCTGTGTGTTGTATCATATACACATTTGCTGATAGAATGCTTTACACACAGAGACCCATTAAAGCATGGCACGTCTCATAATTACCTTAAATTTATGACCATTTAATGCAACTATTAAAGCTATCTGCACCATTTGAAGAAATATAGCTCTTTCTCGATGCTCTTTACTTCAATAACTTTACTATGAATCACTCCCCATTTGACAGTTATCTTTGATGACCCAGTTTGTAGCCAACAATGTGTTAAAACTTCACAGAATACTGTAAACTAGCTTTCTAAAGCCATGCACTTGCTATGCTTGACGGTCGTCAGCTGATGTAATTTACCCGCGTAACGAATCATTTTTAAAGAGGACCTATTCAGAATTCAACTGACAATCAGCAGACGGCATCGCGTCGTCTAACGCTCACAGGGCGTGGAGTTGTACGATGCAGTACCTGTAAGTGCTCGGTTAACGGTACAAAAATAAAATTATGCAAATTAATTACTTTTTGTCAAGTGACAGCTTCATGAAAACAAGGTATAAGAAAGTTTTGTCATAAATTGAAGTTGTTTTATTCGCAGACAATTGGAAGACAAGCTTTGAAAACCACAAAGCTATAACTTAAAGCCGACACAGAAGAGTATATAATATGCTGACATAATTTGATGCAATACACAATATACAATATGCTGACAGTTTTATGCAATATGGTGACTAAGCATACAATACAATGTTTGAAATGCAGACTCAATAATTGTAAAGTTCAAATTTCAATTCACAGCCAACATATGTTGGTTAGCTATGTCGGATAAAACCACCAAGCTATACATTAGCTCTAATTCAAGTTGGGTGAATGACCCTGGAACCTACCACTAAATAGAACCTAAGTCCTTGTCACTTTGTTGTTTATGTTATATTTTCTCATCTATATTATTATTTTTTGCCATTGAGTCATGAGAATTATGATAACGTGTCAGTATAAAGGGGCTTGAACCTGTCGATATGTTCTCACTGGAATTTTAAGTGTTTTTGTATGATTTCAGTATTAAACAATTCAAATTAAAAAAAAACAAAAATAATATACCAAACACTGTAACCACCATATCGCAACTGTAATACATTATCGATCCATCAAGTTTTTACTGTAAAATACTCTCGATATATTTGTACAGGCCTTCTTAAAGGTCAAGATTTATTTGTCAATATAATTTAATATTTTTAAGTAAAGTAAATACACATACAGTACATCAGGTATTTTAATACTCACAACTTCATGCCTAAATGCTCTCATTGTTGGCAAAAGCACATCGTATTCCTCAGTAAATAGAATAATATAAATGAAAGGTTTCCAATTTTAATTCTGTGGTCACTAGGAACAAGCTAGTTAAGTTTTTTTTTTTTTTAACTTCTTTTTTATTGACCCTGTTTATCTTTATATGTATATCGATGAATATTGATTTCTGAATTGGAAATAAATTTTCTTTTCAGCAAATGGTTTCCTTGGCATCGGTAGTAAAACATTCAAGAATAACACTGGCTCAAGCTACATGCCGGGTGAAAACTTCTTTACTGTATTTGGTGTGTTTTTTCCGACTGCAACCGGTGTAATGGCTGGAATAAACATGAGTGGCGACTTAAAGAAACCTCATAAAAACATTCCACACGGTACATTGTCAGCTATAGCAGTTACAACCATCATGTATTTAGCATTTTCACTTCTACTTGGTGCAACTTGTACAAGATATGCTTTACAAAATGATTATATGATAGCAGAAAAGGTAAGCTTATTATAGTTTGTCCTTCAAAATTTGAAACCACCTACAATATGGGACATATTAGTACATTTAAGGTGTTCTCGGGGTTCGGTCTTCAATTACAGGGTTTACTTTATGTTATAATTGAAGATTGTTATTTTGTTCTTTGAAAAAGTGGTCTTGAATAAGGGTCTCTCCAAATTAGAGTGGTGCACCATATTATACTTGTAAATTCTGAATCTAGTAAATTTTCCATATGATAATTATATGACCAAATATTTTAAATTAAACATGCTGTCTTTTGGCAATGTACGTTCTGTCCTTTGCCACTTGTATATGCTGTTGCCAGGTGTGATAATTGTCAATTATATATTTTTAAAACTGTATTCATTTGGTAACTTGCGCAAAAATGTCAGTTATCGTGATCAGTCATTTTGTATATAAAAACACTTGTTTCGATTCAAAGCAAAAGAGCGTGAAAAAAGCATCGGTTTTGTAATTTATATGCCAGAATTTGATATCAATACTGGAGCTGTAACTTACTTGAGCAAGTCTGTCACAAATCAAGTAAGTTACAGCTACCAGCATTGATATCAATGCTGGTAGCTGTAACTTACTCGATTTGTAACAAACTTGCTTAAGAACGTCTTAAGGACATTGGCTGATATATTTTATCAATAAATATGTACCCTCAGTTATCTTTGATTGATCTAGAGTGCCCCAAATATCCAGATTATCAGTATACCTGATAAGTGACAGATATCAATGATATAAGAGGAACTATTTTGAATGACATTGAGACAATTTTACAATCTTATTTATCATTATAGCTGTTAATTTTCTTCAGTTATTTCAGTAATGCATTTGAAATAATAATCTATCATTACTTTTTTGGTTGCAATTAAGCAAAGCTAGGAGGGCAATATTATAACAAATTAAATAACTTAAACAAATTAACAATAATTTTTTAAGTAAACCAACATAATAATAATGTGTGTGTTCTAAAATATAAACTTTAGTACATTTTGTTAGAATTTGTATTGATAAATGCCCATAAAATGTATCTTGAAATTGTTTAATTTTTTTTTTTCAGGTATCTCTAGTAGGGTTTCTATGGTTACTTGGTTTATACATATCAAGTTTATCTTCCTGTCTCGGTGGATTATATGGAGCACCTAGAATACTCCAGTGCATTGCTAATGAGAATGTTATACCAATTATCAAATTTATGGGCCATGGAGTAAGTATCAAACAGACACATATCATGTACCCTAATTTACATAATTCTATTCGTTTATGTACATAATTGCATTCTCTGTACATATGTCTTTGATTGAAAAGAATACCTCATTTTAGTAAATTAAATAAAAATAAATAAAGTAATTCTGAATTAAAATTAAGACATACTTTTAATTTATATTGAATATATTTTAATGAATGATATTATTAAATAAAATTAATGACATATATTTACAATCACTTGATTATAGATGATAAACTTAACTATAATTAAATTCATTGGCCATTAGTGAATCAACTGGCATGTGATATGACCTTATTGATAAACAATAACATAATTAAACTATATAAGAAATATATTAAATATAAATAAAGATTCCCATTAATTCTTAAATTGTCCTCTTACATGATATCATAATTAAAGTTATATGTTAATATATTATAAATTTAGGAGTTATATGCTAAATTACTTTTTTAATGAAAATATGGATAAATAATACGAAAGACTCAGTCTCCATTTTAAGATATGTTGGCCTACTCTTGAAGACATTTTTAAGGATTGATACTTCACTGTTGTGGCCTCTTAAATAGCCCCTTATGATCAGCTTTGCTACATAAATCACCTTTATTGAATATGGTTATGGTTTTAGAAAGTGAATTTTAATGCATAAGCTATTCTAACTCCTATGCTAGTTTAAAACTGTTCAGAGATATATATCTACCTTGCATATCAAATTGGATGTACAGAATCTGTTCACACACAAAGATGTCCAGTGTCTACTGCAAATCAAAATACCATAATTTTTATAACAGAATTAATTGGCTTATTAAATTTCAATTTAAAAAATTAAATCCAGTTGCCTGGTTGCTGACAAGTGCTATCATCAATGCCCTTAAATTTGGGATAATCTAAATAAGAACAACAATTCATATAAATTTATAATAATAATATTAATAATAATAATAATAATAATAATATTAATAATAATAATATTAATAATAATAATATTAATAATAATATTAATAATAATAATAATTAAATATTCATAATGCACTAATTTCAAATAAATGATTAAAGCACAGAGAATACAACTAGAGAAAGAATTTAAACAAATATATGAAGAATTGTACATTTAAAAAACAAATACAGTAATAATGTTTGTGATTGTCTATGCAAAATTTAAAATTTTGTAACATTCATGCCTGGAATTAGAACTAGATCATGGTTTAATCTTGTTGGGACAGTTCCAAATTACACTGGCAAAAATTGGAATCTACTACCTCTACAGCAATTAAAGTTTGTTTGCATTAAACAGGGCCAATAAATATTAAGGTCAGAATGATGATTTTGAACAATATTGGTATCTCATAGGTTTCTCCTCCTTTAATACCACTATGGGATGCATATTTGGTTTGATGTAAGTTGAGTAGATTTTGAAATACTGTACCAGAGGTTACCATGTATAGATTCTGTAGTTGGGTATGTTGTACAATTGAGTCACTACTGCACCTTGTCTCACTAACATAAATTGCATTCATAACTCTGCATTTAATGTTTGGTTACATTTGTATATCGCACATATAACATAACGTATGTAATATTAAGCAATTAGTATAGTTTCATATCATACAATAGTGGAAATTATTATACGAAGGTTAGCTTAATGCATGAACAAATTTCCTGGGGGCCTGCAAGGGTGAGTCTGCCCTTTCTTTCCACGTGCGTGCGCCATAGTTGTAGGTGTAAAAAAAAAACACTAGCCAAGAATTCATCACACTGTGCGATATGGTGATACATACAAGTTGTTTTGACCTATTGTACACAAATCGGACAAGGTCGTAAACTGTGCACTGATGAAAAATTAGTCTACAATTTGAGATAGGAAAATAACATTAGGAGTTACAATGATGATGTCAGGATTGACTTATAAAAAATATAATAAACCATTTATTTCCTAATAGATAAACACATGCAGTACTGTACTTTAACTTTAATAACAAAGCTATATAATTTTTTAAAAGCACAAACATTTTGAAATAATAAATACTTCTACTGTACATTATACAGTTTTCTAAAAACTGGCACAGCACACAGGAACAAGATTTAACTGATGGTTTATTTTTACAATCGTTTGGCAGGCTGCCAATCTGAATTAGGTTTACTTACATCAACAAACTATTTACACTGTATAAATTACAATATCCTACATGGCAGTAACATTGTATTTTGCTCTAGGGCATCAATTAATAATACTATGTAAGCATGTATGGTAGAGATTGTGCTTTTGGCTTCCATTACGAGGATTGAGGATCGTGAGTTAGATCATGGATCATTAGTTCAGGCTAGATCAACTGCATGTCACAGTTGTCTCTATCCTTGGACATGGTACTTATTTAGTAGTCTCTTTACTACAAACATAATTATATTATAAATGGAAACATGGTAGGATGTAAGATACATAACATTTGTTGAATGTATTTACTGGTCTGCACTAATTGTGGTAATATTATTTATTCAGTAATATTTAATTATTTTCTTTATGTATTTTTTATTATTTGCTTTACATTGTTGGGGTTTTCCATGTTTCTGTACATATACATCATTTTTTAGGTATTTTAACTTATATTGTTTTTTTTAATATTTTTTATGAATATTTGTAATGAGTTGAAATGTACTCATTGCTATTCCATATTGGACAATAAAATTGAACCTGAATACTAATCCGAGTTAACCACATTAAGATGAGAGATATTAGCCAACAAGATTGTGCAAGGTTCAATTTATTCATCATATAAATAACTTACATGAAATTTGTATTCTTGGGTCAAAAATACAGGTACAAAGAATACCAAAAACAGGTTAAACATTTCGAATCAACAACAAATTATACATAAATATAACACAAGCAATACCATAAATGTTAAACTATAGTATATTTATATTAAAACCTGGTATTTGAACATTCAGAAATTTGTAATATTTAAGATAAAAGTATACAATATACAGTGAGTATGGGAAAATACTTTTTTCTGGTTCATGTATATTTAACGATTATTATAAAGTGCAGATACATAGAGTACCACAGTTGTGTCATCACGACGCCAGGTGATGCCCTCTGTTGTCAACAGACGTTGGTTCTTTTAATACGCCTGAATGACTTCATAGGCTTTCTGGAATAGGCATTTTAAAATCTAATATTTTACCATCAAAATGTACTAAAAACACAAAAGCTCGCATTTAGTTATGGAACACACATTTATTCATCAATTAAAAGTAAGATACAACATCTTAATAATTACGTTAGAAATTGGGATCAATGGTTTGTCAGTGAAGAAAATGGCATCCGGTTGAATTCATTTTGCAACGATAGCAATGGGGTAGTATGACGTGGTATCCTGACGTAACACTTTAGTACTCTATATTGAATGAAACACTAAAATCAGACAATTTCTGATTTAATTTGAATGCTAATTGAAACATTTCTAATTTGCATCTTGTATAACAGAAAGGACCCAACAAGGAACCAGTGATTGCTCAGCTACTGGTCTGTTTTGTGGCCATCCTGTTCATCTTTGTCGGACATGTCAATCAACTCGGACCCATTGTTACCATGCCGTTCATGTTGACCTACGCTGGCGTCGACTACGCATACTTTGCGCTAGCTATGAGCTACGACAAAAAGAAACTGGAGAAAACTCAAAAGAAAATGTCGGAGAAACAAGAGAGCTTTCTTTCTCATCTCATAGACAAGAACAAGGATGAACAGGTGGTGCTGCCAAATGGATACGGTACCATGAAGAATGAGGAGGAGGAGGAGGAGGAAGAAGAAGAGGAGATAACAAATAGTAGTTCACCGTTGAGAACTAAAGAGGAGCTTCGTAGCCAGGATGAGAAGTCTGATAAAGAACCATCTGATACTGGAGACAAAAAGGCTCTGCTTGATGAAGACAAAGATGTTGATGATAAACAAGGTTCGTTTTTCTGTTATAATTGTACAATTGCTATTTTTAGGTTGCCAATTTCAGCAGTTAGCGGCTCTGTAGCTTCTTTTTTTGTAGACTTTCCACAAATCTCTTATTTATTGATTTTTCCTAGTGTTACAAACTTTTGGAGAGCACCACCAGCGTCTGTTTATATTGAGAAACTTTTTATGTTGTTGAATTTGGATTGCGGAATTAGACCAAGAAAATGTATAGTATAGATGCCATTGGTTCTAAGAAATGATATGGAAATGCTGCCATTGGTGCCAAAACTTATTTTTAATTGTTTTCCCTCATTTAGGCAAAATTTAGGGACTGAAATTCGGTCTAGCATTTTTGCAGTATGTGATATATTAAATTAACTTAATTGTTGTTATTATTTCCACTTGTTTTAAAAATTTACCACAAAATAATGAGCTGGTATTTATCAGTTCTGATGGTATTGGATAATATGAAATATAAATTGACTGGTGTTTAATTTTGCTGTTTATGTTTCAGACCCACCCCGACCCTTTACTAGTGAGATCCACCGAATGCCAGAATCTTGGTACTCCCACCTTTGCAATAGATGGGTATCACTCTTTGGGGTTTGTATTCTTCACTTTCCATTTGTATTTCAGTTCACTATCTTAAGTATAAAAAATATGAAATATCCATGTCCAGCGTCTTATTTCAGTGGTACTTTATGTTCATCGACAAACACTGTGACAGACCCTGGAGTAGACCCTAAGTGCAATTATTTTCATGCTAATATGTGTTATAGAAATCATAGCCTCATCTTTGTAGTAAGTAATGTATTTGTAAGATGTTAAAGGTTTTATTTTTTGAGGGAAATCATTACTATTTTAATGTATTTTATGTGGTTACATATGTAAAAATAGGCTTCTGATAGGAGCATGTGTATACTGCAGAAACTAGGTCAAATTGCTTTTAAACATAGTCCTTTGTCGGACAAGGTGCTATCAGCCATTGGTCATCTGTCGAAACGTAGGACCAATTACCTACTCCCTGATAAAACTACATTCACACTGTGCCTGGCATGCCTGTCAAATGAAGTGAAATGAAATGAACCTTAACATATTCCATTTTACAGAAAAATTCCATGTAACTAATCCTGCGTTCATTAGAACTTGTGAAAACTGATTTCACAACTTGTAACATGCGAGAACAAGAGAAGAGGCCATTCATTTGCCGAACGCTAAAATGCCATTTCTTTTTTTCCTATTCAGGATTTTGACAAGCGCCCTTACACGGATGTGCTCCTTGGCCAAGCCTAGCCTATGTAAAAAAAGCATGAATTAGGACTCTGTAAAATGTATTCAGAATGTTATACAGTGCAAATCATAAGATTGCAAATAAAAGATACAAAAAACACTTTTTTTTTTAATTTGAAATAATATTATTTAAACAAATTGCAATAAATACATCTGCTCATTTTTGTTACATCCGCCATTTTCCACACCACTTGTGCAAATCGAGGAAGAAAATTCTACTCGAGTTCACAACTTGTGTTTACAAGTTCAGTGACCAGATAAACACATTTCACAAGTTGTGAACTGGGAAACATCGACTTCACAAGTTCTAATGAGCGCAGCATCAACACATTCTATTTTACAGAAAAGTTCCACTACCACAGCATAAAAGAAATCTGTGCAAGCAGAGTATACTCAAAAATGTATCATTTGGGTTGTACAACAATGTTGAGGTTAACAGTTGTATGGTATACAGTATAATAATACAGAAAGGAGAATAAAATTAATAAGTGTTGAGGAAGCTGTAGTATTTTTTAAATATGCAAAAAGCAAGCAATATTGTATTTTGTTATTTCAGGTAATGTGCTGTGTTGTGATCATGTTCTGTATTCAGTGGAGCTATGCATTGGTCAACATTTCCATAAGTCTTCTCATCTTTGTTTACATCGGTCAAGCCAATCCCGGTGTTTATCCAGGAATTGCTGATTTCAATTTTTTTCGATGGCTACAATTCTCATGTCAGCGTTTATGCAGGTATGATTTCATAGGTGCATGCTCGTATGTGAATGTATGTACATGTATGTGCGTACATATAAGGCTTAACATACCAAAACGAGCATCAGACCAGAAAATTTTAATTGACTTTTTATAATACTCTTATTCTCCACATTGTAAGCTTTAAAATGATGGGTCATTTACTGGAATCAACTTACTATTGCCAAAGTTATGAGTAAAAGTATTACAGCTTCTCTGTACTAAAGTATACAATACTGCCACATTATGCTAATTACACAGTTTACAATTAACAACAGTACACTGGTTTTGGAATGGCAAGCCTCATATGTATGATGCATATGTATGTTGTTATTGGAAGTATGTATAGTGTGTGTTTTGGATGCTTGTTTATATACCTGTATACATGTATGTGTGTTTATGTAAGTGAGCTGGTATTTCATTTTGTATAGCATTATGAATATTTGTAGTTTTTTTATTATCATTCTCTTTTAATTTAAATTCTTTTTTCAACATTTTGTATAATTCAATTGAAACCCTCCTTCTTTTTGTCGAACAGAATATTAGAGGGAGCCTTTTCTATTGTAACTGTGTTCATTGTTAATAACAATGTACACAGTTTAAATAAAATATGTGTACATTGTTAATAACATCTTATAGGCATCAATATACATGAGACCTAAATGAATATTCATGAGCAACTATTGCAACGCTAGAATCTTTTCAGTACATGCAATATCGATTAAATTATCGAAAGTTGTAGCTCATAAATTTGGATTTCAATATTCCATTGCATATTAATATGAAATGTACACATGTTTTTACCAGAGGCTGCTGAAATACAGTACCTTTTTAGTTTTTTTTTAATTATTTATTTATACCTTTTTTGCATAATACATACATAACATTGAACAGAAAAACTAACAATGAAAAAGTCTTAGTATAAAATAGATATTACAATATAATACAAGACAATTGTTCAAGAGAAAAAAAAAAGAAAATAATAGTTTTCACATTTCAAACTAAAATCAATTATTTGATAGTTATTGATTCCTTAGATTTTTCACTTTTATGTAGAATATCCCAATTTATTTTTCCAAGTTACTTGTTTATTCAGCCACATGAAATTTATCTATTTCCTTTTTTCTCAACATTCATAGTAAAATCTTTGTGGAATACTCTTGGTTTAATGTAATACTATGAACTGTTGGCATATCCTAACAACTACAAAGACAGTCCAAATGAAAAGTTCTCCATGAGTAAGTCAGTGGTTTTGTGTTCACTGAATGCTATTGTTGCTTATTGGTTGTGAATCTCAAGAATTTTATTCTACTACAATAGCAATCCAGCTGAGCGATTGGCCAAGAGGTTCCTGCTTCTTGTTCTGTAGACCCTGGTTCAAACCTAGCCAGCATTGGGTTTTAACCTTCATATCGAGAGTTAGATGGGCTAAGGACTATGTTTGTATTTGTATGTATATTGGTACATGTTGTAGTTAAGTCGGGTTCGAGTTGTTAACAAATGTGGCAAAGACAAGCCAAACCAGTCACTCGTCGCAAAAACCGATTTTTAATTATTAATACAGTGTTAGAGAGCAAAATAATAGCTATAAAATGGTAAAAAAAATCATCCAAATTGGACATTTCCTTATGAAGTTACAAGCGTTTAACCACACAGCTGTTTAAAGAACAATATATGAGAAATTAGCCTTCAAAGTTTATGATTTCAGGCATTTCTCATGCAGAAACTATCTTTAATTCCTTAAAAAGTGTTGTTTTAACATTGAAAATGGGGAAAATAACAGCATAGGATTGTGTGTATATATATAAAGGTTAGTTTAGTGCAATAAAATAGATTTTTAAAAACTCGACATTTTAGCATGTTTTGGCCATTTTCTCTGAAACACGATTTGCGACGAGTGACTGGTTTGGCTTGTCACAGCCACAAATGTTATTTAAGGCACAAGCTTTTGGTCGTTGATATAACTGAAGCACATACAGCTTTAATACATCTAAAGAAATAGGGCATCTTAATCAGTATACTTTCATCACTCTGTTGATAAAAGCAATCAGGAATATGGATAACTATGTAACAGAAGGGGTTTGTTTTTTAGGTATCCTATTGGGCATCATTACTTAATTCAAGAAATACAGTCCTAGTTAATGTGTTCTGGTTTGCCTTTTACACTTTTGAAAAGAAAGGAATGATTTGTAAAGGGAGATGAATTGCTATAGGGTTGGTTTGATTGTGTAGTGCATATTGAAAGAAAACAAAGCAGTTTGTCACTTTATTCCTATATGCTATCATACAGACTGTGCAACCTTCTCATACTACCACTGTTAGCTGCACACATACAAACCAACAGGCTTGTCATGGTCCATGAGCTCAACCCCTGTTGAGGTAAAAGGGGACAAATCCTATTTGCCATAGACAGCCTAAGGGTTTTCAAAATAACGGTTGCTTTTAGACCAATATTTTTAAAAACTGCACTCAAAAACTTTGGTTTGATTTATAGCAAATTAATATTTGTCCAAAAAATGGCATTTGGTAATAGGGGGTTCATACTTGCCTGACAATGGAAAATTTCCTTTCAATCCCTGTTATCAACATCTTTTCTACCAGGTAACCATTTTAAACTCCTGATTAGAGAGAGGTAATGCAGATAAAGTGCCTTACCTAAAAACACAGTCTTGCACTGTCTGTATGCCAATCAGAGGCCAAAAGCCTTACTAGACTCACCACGCGAGTCAAATGGTCGAGCGGTTAAGGCAGGGGTGCCACAAAATTAAGGCATAATATCGGCGCTGGTGCAAGCGGCACGCTTGTCTATGGTTCTGGGGTTTGAACATGTCTTCTCGTATAAGGACTATAAACCATAGGCCCAGTGTAACACAGTTGGCTCATGTGCACTTTGAAGAACCTAGTACATCTTTCAAGATGGGTAGGGGGTTACACTGGTACACTAGTCCATACAGGCAATGTAGCCCTGCATTTAAGGATTCTGAGGTGCTTTGCTGGATGCACCTTCGTAAACATAAAACCACATAATTTGTCACATACTGTATTGTGTTTTTGTTTTTTTTAAGATGTAGGTATTTACTGCATCATCCATGCATTTCTTTCATTATCCAACTACTTCCACAATTGCATGTGTAGTGTTAGGTTTATACTAGTTGCCATTTCAACGCTTCTAACTTTTGAAAACTTTTCTCGCTTGCATGCATCTCTTCATTAATTTTTTTCTTCTTTGGTGATTGGTTCATCAAATTCGCCAGTTTGCCACCATACAAAACATTATTTTTGGCCCTTTCCTAGGAGCACGCCACTTCCGGCAGACCAAATGGTTGTCACCCCAGTAATGGGCAAGATGGGAACGTCAACAACTCAACTGACGGAAGATAGTGAGGACTACGCGACACGCGGCCGATACCATCACACGTCTGTCCTTAAGCATGACAACTTTGATGATAGTTTTGAAACTCAAAAGCTTTTAGTTGATACTATGGAAAAAGAATAACATCAACTTTTGAATTATTTTTAGTTACCATAAGTGACTTAGTAAGCCCTTTTTTGAATAAGCTGCCACTCACTAATGAGTAGGGAATAAATTTCAAATTTTTCTGCCAGACTTAAATATGTGCTGTGGTACGTTTAGTTATATAAATAATCTATTTTGAATTAAGGTCACATCACTTAATCAATAGTACAAATTAGCAAATATGTCTTTTTTATGTGTTCTAGCATCCAGACACTATTGCTGCTGATTGTCAAATACTCCATTTCAGTTGACCCTGTCCAGGGCCAGAGTGGCCTTTACTTCAGCACCATTTTAATATGAAATAAAGGACAATTAATTTAATTAACACTGAAAAGCAAAATAATATTAAACTGCTTCCGAAAAGCTCATAAACTCCCTCAGTTACCAGTGTCCTCGTTTAGCTGCTAGACCAGCTATATCAATCCAGGTCTGCTAGTAACCTTATTTTCTGTTAATATTTTGTTGTTTTTATTTGAGTGGAAAGGGAAGGAACTTAAATTATTATTTCAAAGAAGTAAACTACCATTAACTATTATTTATCAATAAAACTATGTCCAGTCCATGTCAAAACTTGATTTATTCTAGTTCCTGTAATTTCTTTTTTTTCTTTCAAATATATACATTTGAAGATAAAATGTTTTCTGTGATTTTGTAATTGTAGTATGATAACTGTGTTGAGGGTGCCAAGTGACCAGCAGTTGCTGATTGGTTCTCCAACATCAAATGTGATTCACAATTAATATTAAAATTATAATTTTTTTTAACCCATGTAATTTTGCTCGTTTTATTTTTGCTTTTCATGAATTCATGAAATTTAATGTGCAATCTGTTAGTGATCATGTTTTAAGTAATTTTTAAATGCTTCATTGTTAATTTACTGCATTTTAAAAAAATCAGCTTTGCTGTTAGGAGTATTTTCTGCTTGATTTAAAATAATTAATCATTATCATCATCATCAAGTTCCATATATATTTTGAATCTTGACATTTTTTTAAATATTAAGCACGATACTTAAATGAATAAACTTTCTTGAAAACTATTATAAAGTATAACATTTATTGTTATGTTAGTTTTTTAAAAAATACGTTTAAAAACTTCATTTTTTGATAAAATTAATATTAATGTTTCATGATGTAATAATGCTATGAATCTGTAAAAAGACAAGATATAAATATTAAATTATTTTGGTTATCCTTGCTTGGATCAAAGGTGAACACATTTCCTAGTTGTATAAGCAATAATAATAATTATTATTTGATTATTTATTATATTTGATTATTTATCTTTAAAGCCATATTTGGTTATATGAGATGTATGATTTATCCTAATTTTCCTTAATTGTTAATGATGTCATGACATTTAACGTTCAGTATGCATTTTGTTTGTGTTAAATTGAATAAATAAGAAGATGCAATGTGTGAGTTTTGTGGTGCACCCGAAATTTATTTGTTCATAATGTAGTTAGAAAATATAATTTATTATAAATAAATATTGCCACCAATTACTAATGATGACAATAATAATGACGATGACAATGACAACAATGGTGACAGTCAATAGTAATATAGTAGTAATAGAAGCACGGGTCTCCCTCCAATTAAAGACCAATTTTGGGACCAAGGTTTCTATGGTTTTTAGCAGCTTTGGTCTCTAATTAGAATAATAAAACTAAAAGACATTTTTTTATATGGGAACCATAGAAAAGTGGTCTTTAATTGGAGGTAGTCTTTAATTAGAGTGAGACCTGTAGTAGTAAGGTAAGTTGTAGTTTGCATTACAGGCAGTAGCAATTATAAAATAGTATGAAGAAGGTACAGTAAACCTAAAAGGTGATATTGCACAAAACCACAGACTACGTATGCAGTAGTCAGACATCCTTTGCTGGTGTCTTGGAACCCTCGAAAATGTTTGGCTGGACATTTGTCTGCCCATTGACACATCTTAAGAACATTGACATTGTTATCAATTTGAAATCTCACCTGGGGTTTTTTTACAGGCAGGGGTTTTTTTACAGGCAGAAAAACTGTATTTTCTTTCTTAACAAAGATGGCCACCAAACATGTAAACAACGATAATATCTGTGCCTTGAGGTGTGAGAAGAGAATTATTGAATTGCTCACTACACATTTAATCTACTTGATTTTATGTGTATTGCTGGATTTGCCATCATAGGCCAATATCCACTTTAATTCCATCAAATTATCTAACATGTTTGAATTACCAATGGACTTACGAAAGTATTTGATTATTTACAGGAACTGAATTATATGTGTAATGTAATTGGCCATACATACCGTAGGCCTACTTAATTGCGTACTCTTTCGATGTCATTTTGATCATTTTTGTTTTCTATAACAGGAAAGATGTGTCGTCTCAGGAACAGATGATTGTGAGCGGTCAGTCGTTCACTCCTGGAACATCCTACACAGAGCAACTGACGGAAGATAATGCTGATTTTGCCAACAGGGGGCGCTATCACCAGTCTTCACTGATGGAAGGAGGTAATTTTGATGAAAGCTATGAATATGAAGAAAAGAAGGCATTCTAGAATGATATGGGTTTTATTATCTAGACTCTAAAAGTGAATGAAATTTATAATGCGTCATAAAAGCCAGCCTCACATGAGAATTCAGCTGAGCTCCCAGCCTCACGTGTAAGGACATGCATACCACATAGTGAGAATAATCCTGATTTGTATCCTTGACCGAAAAAGAATCTTAGCATTCTGATTGGTCAATTAATTGGGATGTAAGCTACTTATCAACATCACCAAAAATCTTTGATAAATATTTTGCTCACAATTCAGAATTCAAACTGGAAAATTATACAGTCACTAGTGGATTGTACTAAGGTGTGAAGCTAGTAGCTAAACTGAATTATCTTGTAAGCGATAGGTTTAATTAAATATGTATTCTATTTTTGGAACATCAGTGGTAAAGTAAGTGTGTAATAGTTATGTGATGAACCTGTATGTATATTGAACTATATATATTTTCCATTGTTGAAAAAAATTCAGTGTTATATAACAATTTGAGGACTCTATGAACTTAATATTTATTTCACTGAATATAATAATCTGTTGAATATAGAAATACATGCTATACTTTTTAAATTGTTTACATTTTCTTATTTTAACATGTTTTGAGATAGTTGATAATAGGCTATTGATGTTAATATATTTTACTTGTTATTATAATCATTTCAATGAAGTATTACTAAGTATAAATTTAACCAATGAAAGATAAATAAAAATGTTTTTAGTAAAGCATGTTTGGTAGTGTCACTAAATATAAATGAGAGCACATGCATGTTCTCTGACAAAACGTTTTTATTTTTTAAAATTTTATTGCAAGACTCAAAATTTTAAATACTTAAAAGTATACCCTTTTTATTGCTTTCACAATTAAAGAACGCCCCCTATATTCCAATTTTGTGCTCTGCGCTGAATTCCTAAATTTTCACCTTTTTTTTTCTGTGAATTGTTTTTTTTATGTTGAGTGCCACAACCTTAACTGTGTGCTACTAGGAAGTTGTTTTAGGAATTACATTCCAAGTAAGAAATATATTTAAAGATTTATATTAAATTGTCGAAATTAAAGTGCATTCAAAAATATGTACTAGATACTTGTAGTTTAATCCGTCAATTCTTCCTACATAATTTTAATATATATGTTGCTCAATGTGTGCTTATATTAAGTTGTGATAAATTGATTTTGTAGATTAACTGTAAGAATGTTATACTGAAGACAAACATATTATGTGCAAGTTTTTTGTGGTTAAGTACAGTAGAGAACTAATTGGTTGTTTGTGGTGTAAAAATTGTATTGCAGAGATAATATTTTGGTAAGACATATGTAAGCAAAAGTGTGGTATTTCCAATATATCTTAGTGCTGCTGAAGGTATTTTACTCAAAATCAGAAAACAGAAGGTAATATTAATACCAAAAGCAGTATTACTAGTTATACAATGCACATGGTCACCCAACAGACTCCTATGAACCTATAAAAGTATTTTTAATAGATTATCATTGGTGTTATATTGCTGTCAATGGAAAGTTCATAGGCCCTTGATATATATTACTACTGTACAAATATAATATCCACAATTTGTCTATATAATGCCCAGTCAATGTTTAAACCCAATGTAATGTTTTTACAGTTTAATGTTTGCAGTTCTTACTAAATGAAATACTATAGTAATGGTCTTGTTCTTTTTTCTTCATACAAGTTTCTTTGGAGAACTTGAATATAACATGAAATTTAAGAGCTGACTCCTTTAGTAAAAGTGTTGTGAGGTATTGTATTATATTGACAGTTCACTTTACTACTATCCAAATTTCTAAGATCAGTGTTATTACTGTTATTCTCCATATTTTGGAAAAACATGTACAATGTATTATCATATGAAAACCTGAACACAAATATTGTTGTGATATTGTGACGTTTCTGTTCTAAATTGTAAGTAACCGAGAAACTACTTAGTGAATTTTTAAAAACCAAAAATAACTTCTTTCCTTTTGCAAGCTTTGCATATAGTATTAACTCTTTAATACTTATAATTTTACTTAAATCAGCTTTCTGATGAAAATATCTACTTTAACTTTTTGTCAAGATTTTAATAATTTGATATTTAATTTAAGACAACCAAATATATACTTTTTAATTTTGTTTCTCTTGTTTTTAATTTAATATTTTGAAAAAAATTGTGGCAATATAGAACACTATTTTGGATAAACATTCCATTCTATTTTTTTTTATGGTGTCCTTAATCCTTCCAATAAGATTATATAAAAATGTTATATTATATTGTGTATAGTGTAGAACCTTGGGAAAAATGTATCAATAATGGGAAAATTGAACCTATATTTAGTTGGTTGAGTACCCAATTTTAGTTTGAATATCTTGGGTTCAAATCATATGAGAGACAATACATTTTTCTCAAAATATTAGATTGACATTCATTCATATGTTATATCCTTTTGAATGAATATATGAAGTTATTTATTATAATTTATAATCTATTATACCGATGTAAACATCATTGCATAATTATTAGTTTCTGTTATTGGAAGGGAGTAAATGATATACTATAAAACGTAATTGTTTTATATTATTGATGTAATTATAAATATAAGGTAAATTTAAATAGGATTTATAGATTACTTACATATATTTGACATTTGTTTACCCAAGTTGTGGTGTACTGTAGGCAGTAGCCAATCCTGTTGGAATGCAGGGTTAAAGATGGTCCCCCTGTTTGAAATGTACACACCCTCCCCAACATCATCATGTGCCTGGGCTTTGAAAATCTTAGACATACCTCTGGTAGTGTATGATGCCATAGTATATAATGTACAATTAATTGTATAATGTGTGACATAAATATACTATATATATATATATGGTGTAAATGTATTCAATGTGCCTATGTTGCAAAGTTGTATTGTATAGTTGGCTGATACTCGCAGTGGTAATGAAGAACATAATGTATTGTATGTAAATAGTTTTGGAAATAATGATGTATTTATAGTAAGAGTAGTAAATATCGTTATATGTAGAGAGTATCAAATAATTTAAATGTTTTTACGTGCAATCAGATCTGATTATTAATGATTAAGTAACACATAAGACTGGATATCCACCTGTTTCAGCCCAAACATCTTAGATAACTCAAAAGTCTTTGCATGTGCCAGTGACATCATTGAGTTCTAGAGGTTGCCATTGTCGCATAGTTGAAGATCCCTATTTTACTGTATTAAAAGTATATACACTACCTTAAAAATATAGAAACTGGATTTTCCTGCTAAATGTGTGCTACATGGTAAATCAGTAGTGTTGATAAATTACAGTGGAATGTATATTTTAGAAGTTGGTGCAGTAGATTGTCATACCATAAGCTTTGTAAAGTTCCACCTAGGTATAGTATTGGTGCTTGCTCTGAATACTTACACAAATTTATATATTTATCATTCTTTATTATGTTTTATTTCAACAAATTTTAACAATTTATTATTCAAATTGTTGCTAATTGTCATTTACAGTATATTCCATCGAATTATATTTTCCATTGCTCTTTTTGTAGTTACAACCTAAATATTATAATTTTTCATAAATTATGCTAATTACCTGTCATTCTCATTATAATCATGTAATATGGGTCACATGACCTTAGAAGATGATTCAATCTATTAATTTCAATGATCATTATTTGATATTGTTATTTTAGCATTTACATTCAGCATGCTTTATCCTGGTTCTATTCTTGATTGTTGTTTTATCTTAAATGAAGTGTACTTAAAATGTAAAACCGTTGTAAATGATTGAAATGTATTCTTCCCTATTAAAATGTGTCATAATTGGGTGGCATTATGTCATTACATAAGCGAGTGGCTTTCCTTGCATTAGTAAATAGGTCATGTGATTTATTCCAGTCTGTTGCAAATCTACATTAACAGGAAAATAAACTCCAATAAGAGCTCCAGACAATTCTATTTTCAGATTAAACAAATTGAAACTATGATTACAGCTTCAAAATGTTTGTCATCAAATGATTGGTTTTTTACCATCTTGTATTCAAATAATAACATTATTTAAATAATTAAAAAAAATGAATTTAACATGTCAAAGTATTCATACGCTTTTAATTATAATAAGTGATAAAAGTTTGGAAACATGTATAGTATGTATTGTGAATATTGTTATGTCATTTGCTCTTCATTTGATTCAGTATTATTCATGTGACACCATTCCCTCAGATATCAAGCAGTAGCAAAATTGTAAGCATTTCATAGCTGCAATGTTACATGAGCTAAACATAAACTGTGTACAATCAATAGTAAACTGTAAACAAATTGTAAACAGCTAAGTATGTTTATTGGTTATTTTGCGCATGAAAATTTTAGGCAGTATTGAAATAGATACTGCACAAGCCTTTTTCAGTATTAATTTTAAACTGTCCAGATAACATTGTTTATAAGTATAGTATCATGTGTGTTTAGTAAACTGAAACCGATCTGGAAAGTTTTATTGCGCCGGTGTCCACCATCAGTGCTTATGGCACGTGTTGGTATTGAGTATATGAAATGAAAGATGTAAAGTAGTTTGTATCTGATTGATGGTAGAGTCTGAAGACTTAGCTTGGAGTTATGCAGTTGCAATGGTGCAATGTTGACTTGGGGCACTGCCATCTTAATTCATGGTATTGTCATAGATCAAATGTGGTGCAATGCAGCCTCGAAAGTTCTGTCCCTATTATCAAATTTTGTGATAAATTTTTGTGATGTGCATAACGACGGGCATGACGACTCAAATTATACCCCAAATATAGGCATATCACAATCATATTTACGTGTGGACAGCCCTTACTGTTGGTGCAATGCACAGCCTTAACTTGGTATATTCTACATGTGTTTGTCATCAAAACTAGACAGTACTGTTGTTCATCATTATACTGTACACTAAAAATAGAGCATGATTTATTGTGAAGTAATAAAGTGAATCAGTGTAATATTCTCCCATATATTTTGTCATGGAAATTTCTTACGAATTCAAGATATTTTTGTAATTTTAATGCCTGTAATGTCTGAATCACAACTGTTTTGTATCCAATAATTGTAAAATTACAAATTTATATGATACCAGAGGAAAATTTAGTGGGGCTCACTTTTGGAAAGTTGAAATAATTGATCGCCCAAAATGCCTCAAAGGTTATTTTCGGGCTTCTAGAAAACAAAAAATTTGCAGACCTCTTAGGGTAGTGTTGTCTCGATCGGTAGTGTTGTCTGTCAATCGGGGCCCTTTTCAGACATCTCTGGATCTGTCCCTGGGCACCAATTCAAAAACAATAATGACCGAATGCATGGGAGCGTTATTGCGTTTATCTGGCTGAAGTTTGCTCCCATACTTAAAATACAGTTAATACAATTAATTGACAATAGACATTCAACATGATATTATCACAAATTTATTTTTGATTATTGTAAACATCAAAACTGCATTTTATTTCTATTGTACATTACAGATGCAATTAGAACCTGGCAATATAAGATTTAAGGTAACCGTTCCAGACATGTGTCAAATTCAACAGTACCTAAAGTTTACATTTGGATGATCAATGATATAACCGGGAATGTTTAAAGTTGCTCTTTAGGAAGAAAATTACCGTAATCAGCACAGCCAAACTGCATACATAAAAATATGTGGGAAAATCTAGTAACTTCCCCAGCAACACTCCAGTTCAATCATTTTGAGAATGCGTCCACAACATTCAAATAAAATGTCATTAGATGCTAAATACAGTACAGTAATACTGTAATGTAAAAAAAAAAGATTTCTTCTAGTCCTGTACAAAACTTTAGCACACTGATATCTGTAATCTGTTTTCATTACGTTATTCAAAAATTGTTGCACTTTATACAACCAGTGACGTATCTAGAGTCTTGGGAAGGAGGGGGAAATGAAGGTGGGGGCTTAAGCTAGGGGATGCTAGGTTGCAAAATAAGATGGTATGACATGACTTTTAACTACATGAGCACAATTTTTTTTTGCTTCGGACATTTTGAATGTGGGGACGGGGAGGGAACAAGCTTTTGGGGTTTAGCACACCCTATATACACCACTGATACCTTCCCACCAGTTTATTTTATTACCAAGGTCATTAGATTCATAAATTGGTTGCACAACATCATTCAAATCTTTACTACATTCAATATTACAACATCAATTCTAGATGTTTATTTTGTATTATTATTTCAAACAGTTATAGATAATCACTGTTAATATCCACATCATTGTTGTTATATTTTTGTATAAGAATTTATGATTCCTGAAACAATATTTAATAGTCATGAGTAAAGCGGGTTTTTTTTACGGAATGTTTTACTAATATTCACAGCAAACTTTAGAAAAACTACATTCTGCAGAATGTTAATTTTATATCATTTTACATGTTGAGTAAAATGTAAAATTTAGAAATTGTCAGCACAAGTCAGTACTTGTTTAATGCTCAAAATAATAACGTTCGTGATTCTACAAAATGAGCAAATCAACATAAAGAATGTATTCTTTGTTCTAATTTCTCAGTGGACAACATATGCATTTTAAATGCCATGATCAAAATCTACCACATTGTTTTTTACCCAAATTTGGCTTTCAATTTGTGCAAAATAGCCCATATGCAAAGTAAAGTGCACCTTTATATCATAAACATTATGTTAACGGCTGCAGCTCAGAATTTAAGCACACGTTTCAATTTAAAATTCTATTACTGAATAGCAAAATCAGGTAAAAAGGCTCAGGCTCAGGAATTCTTTAGTCTTGTTTACTTCTTGTTATTCCACCGATAACCTTCTTCCTCTGTCTGATCATGTGTGAGTATAATCGCGGAAAAACTGTTACAAAAGAATAAGCAGTAAGTAAAATAATATACCATATTTACAGATTCTATAAAATTACAGTCAACTGAAAAGCAAAGCACTTTACATCATGTGGGGAAAACTGTCACTTAATAAGCAACTAGCCAACCTCA
Organism: Anneissia japonica; assembly: GCF_011630105.1. NCBI lineage: Eukaryota > Metazoa > Echinodermata > Crinoidea > Comatulida > Comatulidae > Anneissia > Anneissia japonica. The sequence continues at coordinate 416,436 of NW_022699685.1, read as the reverse complement.
ATATCACACTGGCTGTTTAATTTTCACATGGTCCTGACCACAGCTCACTTGTTAGGCAAGACTTTTTTCATAACTTGTTTAGCAAACCTGCTGCCAGCATTCTCCAAAATACATGTAAATTTAAAGTATTTTCCATCCCATTACTACACTGTTTACATTCACCAATAAAATTTTATTTTATTTTTCTCCTCCGTTTGGATGTTTTTGGCAAAACTCTTCGCTAAATAAAAACCAAAATCTTATTTTTATTTTTTTTTTCCACCCTCCTTTGATGATAAGTTTGCGAAACAAGGTATAAAAAAGGTCTCGCCTTACCATTATTATTCTTAGTATTGCTTAAAGGTTTGCATGGCGAAGAAATAATATATATGTTGAAGCTTGCGGTACACCACGTAAGTAGTTCTGAAAAGAACTGTTGTAGTTGAGAAAGTCTCGACGTTTCGATTGAGTTGCTTCATTCGTCTTCAGGAGAATTATTCTTCACATTTACATATAACCTGCCTATATTTATAAGAAGCATTGATGGGTAGAATTCCTTGCACTATTGATGTCAGAGGCTTTCCAAAACGTGTCTGTGTTTAAGTTTAAATTGGTGGCAATTTATATTAAATGCATGGCAGTTTTCTTTTTATCAGAAGTTTTGGTGGCATCATATGACTCAGCTGAATTATACTTTCAAATGTAAACTGTTCTTCAAAATCAACATTGTCATGATGCCCTCTCTGTTCATTTAAAAGTTTGTATGACTTCACATGACAGCTATTATGTAAAGTAAGATCAAGGCCACAATAATAATATCAATTATATCATGTCAAAATATTTACACCTAATTATTATGACAAGTAATTAAAGTAATATGATGCTATAAACTAGTGCTTCATACAATTCTTTCATCCTTTTATCAACTAAAATTACCCAATGTTCATATCAAGCTTTTTGAGCCAAGTTTTCATAATATTTAATTAATGTATCGACTCCTTATAATATACCTTCGTATGTTATTTATTTTTAATATTGTATTAAGGCTATGTTTGGCATAAAATAAAATAGAATTTTTTTAAATGCTTGGTAGGAACATTTTAATTTAAAGAAAATACAGCGCATGATATCCATCTTCTTTTTTTTTTTTAAGGTAAGTGTACTGTATATGTGTAGAACTTTGTAAACCGCTTATTTGTTTGCTCAGCATGTTCACATTAGTGAGAAACACACGCCAACCTAACCTTAAATATACAAGCAAATACCTGAAAATGCTGCTATGTTAAACTAGGAATAATTTCACTAGAATATGAGAATTACATAAAAATGTTGAAGCCATTATTAAGAGACAATTTGAATATAATACTTACTTGGGAGATACAGCACCATGAAGAAGATGAGAGCATAGTAGTAATTGAATGATATGTTGAATTTATTTGGCAGCGTTACAGAGTATAAACTGTTGCTTTTCACAATGGGCAATGCAGCATATATTGTCAGCAGTTCTCCCTGTTAAATAAAACTATATATGTTCATACAACAGTTTGAACAAAGATTAAGGATTAACATGGTATAACACAGAGGCTACCATGGTATTCAGCATTACCATCTGAGTAGAATGTATTAAACCTTTCACTCTTTAAATATGGTAAAATGTACACAATAATAACTGACTTGTTTTAGGTACAGTAGAATACATCATGTAGTTGTGGATGCAGAGTAACTTGCAACACCATATTAGGAATTAGATAGCAACAACATTTGTGTTTAATGATTTTTACAATGCAACTTACACAGACTCCTATTGGGTACAAGATGATGAAAAAAGTATAGCGGCACCATGTCAGTATGTAAGGTAAACGATTTAGCAGACCAAATGTATAAAATGCATAACGGATCACTTCTGTGGTCGTCCAGGCAACAACGAACATAGTAACACTTACTTCATCTTGAACCTAAAGCAGATCGGAAGATACGATTCTATTTGGGTGCATCATGAAACTAAGAAGAATGAGATTGTGAACATTAAATTATATTGCTGGTAGACTTACTTCAGAGACAGATCCAGGATTCTAAAAACAATGTAGTAGTATGGGCAGGAGTGCAAGGGGAGGTCACAAGAGGCATGAAATAAGGGACAGGAGAGTACAGTATGGAAATACAGACATTTTGACAGTTAAAGCTGCATTTACATTGGATCCAAAACAAAATTTGGACCACCTCTCTGATGCGCTCAACACCAGCATCCTTATTCTTACACACTGATTCAATTTTCTGATCGGTTTGGTAGGACTTCTGATTCAAAAATTCGGATTCTTTGTGAATTGGGCTTTAATCGGGACCGGAAACACACAAAGTGCAGATCCATTAGTCAGCAGTAGGCAGACTATTTGCCAACACAGTGGATGCCAGGTATATGTGCACAGATAGGGAATATAATACATATTGTTTGGATCTTCAATTGCATTGACAAAGACCAGCTACATCAAATACCTGTGGTACGCTGTGCGTAACCGACCACAGCAGCATCAGTCGCGACATCACTTGAAATGCTGTTAGTACAATGTTCGATGAAACAATTCCAATAGCAGCATGAAAAATCTATCAACATAAAAAAAAACATGATTAAAAAATGGCTTACAAGTAAACAGATAATCAGTCAGTCTGTCATAAAATTATGAAATTTTTCCACAAAACAATTTGCAAGTAAAAGTTTGATGACATGGGTGAGACGTATTCCCCAAAAAAATACTCGCTTCCACAGTCGCCCTCCCCCCACCCACCAAAAAATAAATAAAAGTCATGTTCAAGTAGTTAAAAATCACTTTAACACTTTATTTTGCGAGATAGTTCCCCCTCACCTAATAATCGAGCCACACCCCCTCCCCAACTTCACCATCACATCCTCATTGGCTCCCCCTCCTCATTTCAAGATCCCTAGATACACCACTGGTTAATGTACTGTATAGCTTGTGCATAAACACTTAAGTTTGAAGCTGTTTTTCTCAGTTAAAATACTGATACTTAAAAGCAAAAGGTTAAACTGATATCTTTGTAAAATTTATTAAGTGTTCATTATTTTTTATCTTAAATGTGCAACAAACGATCAGCTTTGCTGGATGTACTACCCTCACAAAACAGAAATATTTTTTGTTTCTTTTTATTAATATAATATAGTTTTGTTCTACAGTTTTGGCTTAAAGCCAGAATGTATAGTTAACATTCATAAATGTTAATAGTATGTTACTCTGTTTTATTGTGAGAATGCCTCTTCTTAAAGTAAAGCTTACTGGTGGTGGTAGAGCAGTGTCAGTTAACCTTTGACACTGGCCTACTACTGTACTGCTGTGTATAATATACATTAGATTGGTAAAATAATGCAGTTCTAGTAGACAGCAGTGACTTATCTGGGAGTACTGAGATTGGAGGGGGGCTGACATGAGGGTGTGAGAAGGTTAATTGGAGGGCTTGATGAATAACTAAGGGGATGATTTTAACTAATTTTTTTGCTTAGAAGATTATCTGTGGGGGAGACGTGCTCTCCCTATAGATATGCCTTTGACCAACAGTAGCTTATTTACTCCAATACTAAAATAAATTTTAGTAATATTCAACTATCTATTGTTTATTATTATATATCCTTGCTTCATCATCTTCAGAACATGTGATTACACTACAAAATGAGACCCAAAATTTGACATTAAAACCATTTATGATAGCCTAAAGTATATACTGTAAACTACTGTATTTTGCTTACTACTATATGCAAACATATATATATATATCTTATAGCTGTCTCTTATACACATCTAGATGTGTATAAGAGACAGCTATTTGAAGAGGAAGGATTTACGACTGGATTTGAATGATTCCTGATCAGAGATGATACAAATGATGAACACCCATTTTAATTTTTTGTGTTCAAACATCAAAATTTGTGTTCCATAATCCAAATCAATTATCTTTTCTCGCAAAGTGCAACAAGACTCATTTTGCAGTGGGTCACCTATTTTAGCTCTGATGTTTGGCTAATTGCTGTTAAATTGTGAATCAAAATTTAACCCCAACCTCCAGCAGAGCTGCAGTCTGAAAAACTTTTAGTGGCACTTCAAATGCATCATAGGCACCAACAAAGCTTTTGGTCGACATATAATGCTTCATTCCGATAACACCAACACTTGCCCATCTACAAGATAAAACAATATAGTACACTTAGGACAACAAAATCGTTATTTGTACATCTATAATCTTTCTGCAACCTAATGAGGGATCAGCCATGATGGGTCATACTGTAAAGTATTTTAATTGTGGGGATTATACTTACTTCCAAAATTTTATATGTCAGTTGACTCGGTCAAAATGAAGATCAACAATCTACATATCAGCCACTCTCTGTGGTTAAAACTTACATGGATAGGCCTAGAACTACACTGTACTACTGTAGTGGCAAACGATTGGGAGGATTTCAATCAAACTTAGTCAGTAGAACCAATGACACCTCCCATATTTGCAATGTTCACAGCAAAACCCTGTAAAATTCATTAAAGTCTACTTCTGCCACAAATAACATAGCATAGTCCTGTCAACATATCCATTGACATGAGGCATGGTCTTTAAGGTGTTTAGGGATCTAGGGTCAAAAGTCATTAAAAAGTTACTCTTTCTGGCAACATTTCATAATGCTACTAGCGGCAAACAATTTGGCCGATTTCAATCAAATTTGGTCAGTATAACCAGTGAGACCTCCCAAACATGGGGTGTTCACTGCTTAGGATCAAAGGTCACATGGGGACATAAGGGTCAAAAACCCCAAAGTTAATTAAAGACTACTTCTGTAACAAATAACATAGCAGAGTCTTGTCCTTTGCACACAACGTATGCATTGGCATAAACATATATGAATCACATGGTCAAAACCCCAAAAAAATTGATGTACTTCTGTCAGTCTTGTCCTTGATCTAAGTCACTTGATACAAAAAAAAAAAGATGTGTTCACCGGGCTGCAAATTTTTTTTTTAAATTTCGAAAAATATACAAAACAATAGTCTTGTCAAATAGGCTAAAATGAGACATCACACGTCATTTAACAATAAATGTACGAGAGCGAGTGACGAAAGAAGTTGGTTGGGGTTGTTTTCTGGGTTGTTACAGTTTGCGATCATGTTTCATGTGTCGCTAGATAGGCTTGGGATTATGTGAAACAAATAGGCTTACCAAAAATATTATTTACGAATTAGCCCTTTGTTAATGCTGGCCAAAGCATGGGGTAAGCCTACTGTAGCCTACATTACATCACCAACATGCCATCGCCACCAGCACAAAACACGCTTACGAATTAGACATGCTAGTCTAGGCCTATTTTTATAGGCCTAGGCCTATGGTTTCATCGCATCGCATATTAATTTGCTCTAATTTGTGATGATAATTAACAGTAATTTATAGTGGCCTGTATCTACCTATCACAGAGATGCTACTTCACTAGTAGTTCTTCACCATGTCACAATAGTTTTAACTCCTACTGCTTCAACCTAACATAAACAGTACAGTATTTACTTTAGTCTTAATGATCCAAAAATGATGGTACCATGACATTCGGGTCAATGGGGGTTTTATTTTTAAAAACTATAAAACCACTTGTCTGTATCTTATTTGAAGTAGGTGTGACTATATAATTACATCACACTCTGGGCATAATGTAATTTTGTTATGTGTGAAATAATTTTGTAATGAGTTTCTGTTAAATCATCATCACAAATTAATATGATTGTTTAAAATCTGCATGCTTATATAGGCCTAGTTACAATATCCGAATTCACTGCGACCAAAATCAAGCGCGATGAAACAATAGGCCTATAAAAATAGGCATAGACTAACGTGTATACGTGAAGGACGTTGGTGGCGATGGCGTGTTGTTGGTATAATGTAGGCTTTGACCAGCGCTAAAAAAGAGAAAGTAAACCCGAGCAACTTTTTATTCTGTCGCGAAGTTACAGATAAGCTACAATCGCTCTCATACATAGTGACGTACCGTTTGACCAGACTGCTCGTGTTTAATATTTGTCGAAATTCCCTAGGCTAGCGTGTAAAAAAAAAATTGCTACCGGCCTGATAGATAGTGAGAGTGAAGCTCGAGAGTCGAAGGTCAAATTTTCAACATGATCCAATTGAGCTAAAATTTAAAACAGGATTGATCTAATGATCTAACTGGGTTCATTCATGTTCTATTGAACATAGTTTCTAGGCCTAGTAATACTAGATTTTAATCCTGAGAGTTGGCAATCCCTTTGCTTTGTTTGGATGCATAAGCTAGGCCTACCGTGTTAAATCTTAAAATTTGTACAAAATTATTTTTTCAGATTTCCCTCTCAGAAATCTATTAAATTGGCCCTTCCTGTAGGCCTAAACTATAGCTAGAGATAGGCTTAGCCTCTAGATGGTCTATCTAACGTAACAAGCTAGCCCCCACCCCCCGCCCAAGGTAGATATATAGGGAGGACCTGGCTGGATAGACAGATACTGCAACTCTGCTCCCTTTAGCCTTAGGCGAGGGCTTAGGCCTAGGTCTCTGTTTCGTATTATGCACGCACTCCAAATAATTATTTTAGATTATAATTTCAATTAAGTGTGATATAATTTACTGTTTACCCTGCACAAAGAATAACGTTGTACAGAACAAGGTACGCTGTAGCAACCCCCGACAAGCCTTTCTTGCTGGAATTATCCGAGGCCATCATTCATCTCACTCTTCCAAAAAAGAACCAAACTACAGCTGAGTTCGCCAGAAACAGTAACGCTCCAAGCGTTTGTGGCTTGTACAATGCGTTCGAACACGACTTTCAGTTTAACGCATTATTAGTGAACCGCGACGGCTTTTAGGGATTGTGTAAAGCGGGCCCCCTTAAGGGAAAATCTAATTTGATCGCAACCTGATACTGCCACTTTAAATTAAATATTGTTTAATTAGCTACTAATAAACAAATACTCAAAGGACGAAATGCCTAGCAACTAGGCTAGGCCTATAATGAACTACAACGCCCCACCCACCCCCACCAATAGCCAAAAACTGGTCCCTTTTAAGAAGAACGGGGCCCATTTTAGGCTATTGGTTCCAGGCCTGATACAATTGCGTTTGTGCAAAACCATTGACATTCTTGTGGTAACTTTCCTTCTATATAATTCTATATAACCATTATAAAACAAAATTACAAGAGATTGCAATATTTCCTCAATTTCAACTTAAAATTCCAGATCACTAGCCTGGCATCATACCTCTAGACCACCTCTACACCTATACATGTTTCTCCTGACGCAAATCCAGTTATTGTCTATTATTCCATCACGACAATAACAATTACTATCAACACTGCAGTACCCGCTGCTTACTTGGACTCGAATTCAACGCTGGTCATCAGGCGCAAGCTCGGTGGTCTTGAGGTATGATGCCAGGTTAGTGATCTGGAGATCGTGGGTTGGAGCCCCACCCGAGAACAACTATTTTCAAATGTACTGAGTATTCGGTACATAAATAATAATAATATTAATAATGTTAATAATAATAATAGTAATACAGTAGAACCCCCTATTAAGGGGACACCTTCGGGACCAAAAAAGCGTCCCCTTAATAGACACTAACCAAAAACATAAAATTGTCCCCAAATAGGGATTTTGGGCATGTTTTCATATAACGATGACATACATTCTTTATAATTTTACTTTTATTGACATAAGACAGTTGCAATAGAATTAGAACCAATTTATAGCAATAATTTGCAATGCAAATACAAATCATTTATAATATGAAATCTGCAGAAATGTAATTAAAACAACAATAGTTTTATATCGGACCAAAGGTTTTTTTTTAATATTGAGCTTTTTAATAATGATCAAATAATGTCATAATGGTTTCAAATAGTATAATGTGATTAAGTTGTGTGAATGTGTGTGATGTGAAATGTCCTGAAAAGGTACACAAATACTGGTTTACAATTAACAACAATCATATTTAAAGCTTTCTATTAGATGGATGTAGCATGAAATAGAATAATACATGTTTTGATATGGATTAGAGCCCTATATAAAATACAAAAAAAAAAACAACAAAGATAAAGAAATCCCCATTTTAGGGTCAAAATTGACAAGATTGGTTTATACAAAGTATACTAATATGCACTCATAGATTCAGGGGAGAAAAATCTGGTTTATTGCTCAAAAAGTGTAAAAATATAAAGTTGAATGAATTTTTCTTATTTTTAGGATGCTGTAGATGTTGTGATACAATGAAAAAAATCAAGTGTCAGCTTAATAGGGGTTATTTGACCAAGTGGCACACTCAGAAAGTGTCCCGCCCCCTTAATAGGTGATATTTTCCTGACGCAAACTTACATCGATATAGGATATTAATCACTGGCAAAAACAAACTTAGAACAACATTCCCATTACTGTACAGTATAACAGTATAAAAAACAGTTCAAAATCCAGAAGTGCATGGATGGAAACGCATACATAAACACATACATAGGCCTATACATACATACATCTGTCTCTTATACACGCATTGAGCACTACTGCAGTAGATGTGCTTTTAACAAAACTTATTATTATTATTATTACTCCAAACATGTGTGCTGGCACTGACTGGTAGTGTTATTACGGAGCGGAGACAATTGATTTAAGAGTTTTTAACTTTTTGAAAGTCATCCTTGTAGACAGGGCGTCTGTTATGATACGATCTGTGTGGTAATCTAATGGTTTTTTTGCTTCTAAACTATAGTACCGTACAGTTTAATGACATACATTTGGTAGTGGAAAACAGTACAATGTATACCCTGTTTTTTTTTTTTAATTTGTTTTAAGTGTTATTTACTCTAAGTTTAAGTTTTCATACTAAACTATATTTTAAAAGGGTGTAAATAATGCCAATGCTTTCCCATTTTGTTCAAATTTTATTAATGGATATTTCCATCGTTCTTTAAATATATTATCCTAACATTGCATTTTAACGTGTTTCGTAATGTCTCCTTGTATTATATCTACGGTTCTGTTTTATACTTCTTTTACCCGTGGATACACCACCACGTTAAAATGTGTGCTAAAAACGTGCATAAATGTTTGCATAAAAGCGTATACTGTATTCACATATTAATACTATGTGCTCACACATCATCCGTCGGGGAGGGAAACAAGTTAGGCCTATATGTATTTTTTACATATTCATAGACTCTAAAATCGATGCAATAAGCCTAGCTTTGAAACCCCTAAATTCTCATATTTCGGGGGGCTTCGCACCCTGGATCACTGACCACTGACGTCACATCCGGTAACAGGGGGAGTGATTGTGTGAAATAAGAAAGATGAGTCTCAGGGAAGAACCCTGAATGGGGAGATTCTCCTTTAAACCTCTACCATTTTCATTTATTTAAGTTGATATTTTATTGATTTTTACTATTCAACATGGTCATTTTCTGATAAGTTTTATACAAAAAAAAATCGTTCTTCAAAAAATACAAGGGGAGTACACCATTACGCCCTTCTAAATGCGCCACTACATAACATCATCACACTTATTGGTGTAATATGCAGCATACTCCTATTTGTAGAGTGTAGAGAGTAGAGAGTTTAACATTTTGATTGGCGGCTGGGTAGGTGAACTGAGCAGTTTAATCATGTTTCCCTGATATCAAATGAAGATGTTTGTCGGAAATGAGCAATATTGACGAATGAACTTCAACTATATATTATCATTATACTGAATAGATAATGATATTTTATGCAGGGTAAACCATGGAAATGGTATAACCAGAAAAGCGGGTACCTGGAATAACGCCTTATAAAACTGCATCCAAAATGCATTGACCAGCCTGAGGAAAATACGCCTATTTCAAATATGATGTGCACATCATGATTAAACTTACTAATTAATTATCGTTGTGGTAATACTACTTCTATACCAGGGTTTCGAGTAAGATAATGGGATTCGAATTACTAATGCAATGCTCTAATGTTGCTGCCGGCCACCATAAAAAATAGTTAGTATAATTGCGAGTTTGTTCTTTGTTGGCCGAGTTCGTTGATGACCGTTTTTTTAGTTTGTTGGGCGAGATTGTCCAAATGGCAAACTTTCCTTCTTGGCTAGCCTGTGGCGGCTGTAAAATTTGTATGATGAATCTCTCTGTTAAAATCGGACCGGTAGTAATTTGTTGGACGGGAATGTCTAAATGGGAAATTGTTCTTTGCTCCGCTGGTGGTGTATGCTAATGGTTGGTTGTAGTTTGTTGAATGGGAAAAAATGTTTTTTTTTTTTAGTTTGTCATTTATTTGTTGAGTGTGTCCGATCATTTGTTTGTTGAGATTGTCCTTTGTTTGTTGAGATTGTCTGTTAATTGTTTGTTGAGATTGTCTTTTGTTTGTTGAGTTTATCCTTTGTTGAGTTTGTCCTTTGTTTGTTGAGATTGTCTGTTGTTTGTTGAGATTGTCTTTTGATTGTTGAGTTTGTCTTTTGTTTGTTGAGTTTTTCCTTTGTTGAGTTTGTCCTTTGTTTATTGAGTTTTCTATTTTGACCCTAATGGCCGCCCATAGGATGCTACGCTCTTTCGCCCAGCGCGATTTTTTTTTACCGTACGAAATATTTGCATGAAACTTCACTCGGGCCATCTCGGATTGACTCGACTAAGTTCGATACGAGGAACAAGAGCAGACACAATGTCGTGACGCTCGAGTTTTACTATTTTTGCTCTTTGTATGTTTACCTACGGTAGGCCTATGATATCTTACGGATTTATGGGATGTACGTGTGTAACTAACTGTGACCTTCTTGGATGTTATTAAATGTTAGTATAATATCTACAACAACAACAGCTAGTACCCCCTTTTATAAAGTGTAGGTAGGTACAGTAATACCAAAGGCTAGAGAGAAAGAGGATAAACTATGGGCCTAACTTCAGGCTAAGTTAAGTCCTACCTAGTATTATAAGCCTAGGGTCCTAGACTGACACCAACAGTCACGCTTTACATACAGACGTTGATTGAAATTTTGAAAAAAAAATGGAAAAAAAATTAAAGCATGAAATAAAAAATAGAGTGCACAAGAGAAATATTATTAAATAAATAAATATACCATTCGGCGGCGTTATTAAACTTCGCCAAACTAACATTGTAATGTAATTAATGTTAAATAATAAATAATAATAATAATAATAATAATAATAATAATAATAATAATAATAATAATAATAATAATAATAATAATAATAAGTTCAGCATTAATTACCTTGACCTAAGCCTTGTAATGAAGAACTATACTATTTACTAGGCCTATAAATAATAACTAGCCCAGGGGGAATATCTTTTGTGTTATTTCCCTTAACGTCGATTTTTTAATTGTTCTCTAATTCTTCCATTGTCTAAGTTCCCCTTAAAGTAGGCCTACAGGTTGGTTTTAGTAACATGATTAATTAATACTAATTAATAATAATAATAATAATTTCAGCATTAATTACCTTGACCTAAGCCTTGTAATGAAGAACCATTTACTAGGCCTATAATTAGTCCTAATAACTAGCCTGGGGGGGGGGGGATATCTTTTGTGTTATTTCCCCTTAACGTCGATTTTTTAATTGTTTCTATATTCCTCCATTGTCGAAGTTCCCCTTAAGGTAGGCCTACAGGTTGGTTTTAGTAACATAATAATAATAATAATAATAATAATAATAATAATAATAATAATAATAATTAATAATAATAAAATAAAATAAATAATAATAATAATAATTAATAATAATAAAAAAATAAATAATCATCATATTCGGCATTTCGGTAATCAAGAATCTGCAGATTACTATGCCTGATATTAATAACTAGGCTTAGGCCTCATTTATACATTCATTGGTGCTCTGCCA